>NC_069501.1:539025543-539333043 GCF_027579735.1 Bombina bombina | reverse complement strand
ACACTTCAGTGCTACGTCTAGCTCTAGGATTACAGCACAATATATAGATACAGGTATTCACACTCTTCAGTGCTACGTCTAGCTCTAGGATTACAGCACTATATATAGATACAGGTACACACACTATTCAGTGCTACATCTAACTCTACGATTGTGGAACTATATATAGATACAGGTACTTACACTCTTCAGTGCTACGTCTAGCTCTAGGATTACAGCACTATATATAGATACAAGTACTCACACTCTTCAGTGCTACGTCTAGCTCTAGGATTACAGCACTATATATAGATACAGGTACTCACACTCTTCAGTGCTACGTCTAGCTCTAGGATTACAGCACTATATATAGATACAGGTACTCACACTCTTCAGTGCTACGTCTAGCTCTAGGATTACAGCACTATATATAGATACAGGTACACACACTATTCAGTGCTACATCTAGCTCTAGGATTGTGGAACTATATATAGATACAGGTACTCACACTCTTCAGTGCTACGTCTTGCTCTAGGATTACAGCACTATATATAGATACAGGTACTCACACTCTTCAGTACTACGTCTAGCTCTAGGATTACAGCACTATATATAGATACAGGTACTCACACTCTTCAGTGCTACGTCTAGCTCTAGGATTACAGCACTATATATAGATACAGGTACTCACACTCTTCAATGCTATGTCTAGCTCTAGGATTACAGCACTATATATAGATACAGGTACTCACACTCTTCAGTGCTACGTCTAGCTCTAGGATTACAGCACTATATATAGATACAGGTACTCACACTCTTCAGTGCTACGTCTAGCTCTAGGATTACAGCAGTGATGTGCAGTCACTAGAGGCAGGTGAGGCAGTGCTTCACCTCTCATATGGGCAAAAATATATATAGTTTTCATGGGCTTTAAAAAATAAAATAAAAAAATTGCAATTTTTGTTCCCCAGCATTTTTTTCTCACAGCTATATGTTGTGCAATGGAGAGGCACAAGCAGGTCTGCCCACCATTACACAACATGCTGCGCCACCTACTGGATTAAAGTGGTTAAACTCATTGCATGTCCCATAATTGCTTATTTGAGGCAGTCCTATTTGGGCTGAACCAATCTACAGGGAGTGCAGAATTATTAGGCAAATGAGTATTTTGACCACATCATCCTCTTTATGCATGTTGTCTTACTCCAAGCTGTATAGGCTCGAAAGCATACTACCAATTAAGCATATTAGGTGATGTGCATCTCTGTAATGAGAAGGGGTGTGGTCTAATGACATCAACACCCTATATCAGGTGTGCATAATTATTAGGCAACTTCCTTTCCTTTGGCAAAATGGGTCAAAAGAAGGACTTGACAGGCTCAGAAAAGTCAAAAATAGTGAGATATCTTGCAGAGGGATGCAGCACTCTTAAAATTGCAAAGCTTCTGAAGCGTGATCATCGAACAATCAAGCGTTTCATTCAAAATAGTCAACAGGGTCGCAAGAAGCGTGTGGAAAAACCAAGGCGCAAAATAACTGCCCATGAACTGAGAAAAGTCAAGTGTGCAGCTGCCAAGATGCCACTTGCAACATCACTGGAGTGCCCAAAAGCACAAGGTGTGCAATACTCAGAGACATGGCCAAGGTAAGAAAGGCTGAAAGACGACCACCACTGAACAAGACACACAAGCTGAAACATCAAGACTGGGCCAAGAAATATCTCAAGACTGATTTTTCTAAGGTTTTATGGACTGATGAAATGAGAGTGAGTCTTGATGGGCCAGATGGATGGGCCCGTGGCTGGATTGGTAAAAGGCAGAGAGCTCCAGTCCGACTCAGACGCCAGCAAGGTGGAGGTGGAGTACTGGTTTGGGCTGGTATCATCAAAGATGAGCTTGTGGGGCCTTTTCGGGTTGAGGATGGAGTCAAGCTCAACTCCCAGTCCTACTGCCAGTTTCTGGAAGACACCTTCTTCAAGCAGTGGTACAGGAAGAAGTCTGCATCCTTCAAGAAAAACATGATTTTCATGCAGGACAATGCTCCATCACACGCGTCCAAGTACTCCACAGCGTGGCTGGCAAGAAAGGGTATAAAAGAAGAAAATCTAATGACATGGCCTCCTTGTTCACCTGATCTGAACCCCATTGAGAACCTGTGGTCCATCATCAAATGTGAGATTTACAAGGAGGGAAAACAGTACACCTCTCTGAACAGTGTCTGGGAGGCTGTGGTTGCTGCTGCACGCAATGTTGATGGTGAACAGATCAAAACACTGACAGAATCCATGGATGGCAGGCTTTTGAGTGTCCTTGCAAAGAAAGGTGGCTATATTGGTCACTGATTTGTTTTTGTTTTGTTTTTGAATGTCAGAAATGTATATTTGTGAATGTTGAGATGTTATATTGGTTTCACTGGTAAAAATAAATAATTGAAATGGGTATATATTTGTTTTTTGTTAAGTTGCCTAATAATTATGCACAGTAATAGTCACCTGCACACACAGATATCCCCTTAAAATAGCTATAACTAAAAACAAACTAAAAACTACTTCCAAAACTATTCAGCTTTGATATTAATGAGTTTTTTGGGTTCATTGAGAACATGGTTGTTGTTCAATAATAAAATTAATCCTCAAAAATACAACTTGCCTAATAATTCTGCACTCCCTGTAGTGAGAGGCATTAGTCAGTGGAACTTAGGGTTGGGGCTGGATGTTAAATCATATAAAACAAAACAAAAACGGAAAAAAACTACTTTCATTTATTTTGTTGCTGTGCTGTGAAGCTGCCAGCTTTTGCTAAAGTGAAAAAGAGAGTTCTGTACTTTCCCTCTAAGTGCAGTGGAATGTGCCACTGTCACTTCCTTAATACAGACAGAGGCAGAGCAGGAAGAGAGATGCAGTCAATGAGCAGTGTTTTAGCCACATCTTAGTAAGTTCTGCAACCTTAGATTTCACTGAAAGGGATTCTGTTAGTGAAAATTATAATTTAATGAATGTGGTTTAGTATTTTTTGTTTTTTTACTCTTTAACAGCAGTTGATCGTTTTTGTATTTTGTTTCCTCAACCTTTACACCCACTAACTTAACAGCTTGCCTTCACTTTCTGAACTCTCTGTAGCTCTGCTGTTTTATTACTTAAAAATGCAGTGGTCTCTCTCCCTCCCCCCTTGTGTGTGTGTGTGTGTGTCTCTCTCTCTCTATCTATCTATATCTATCTATCTATCTATCCATCTCTCTACTTATGTGTTGTTCTCCCCATGGTCTCTCTGTCTCTCTTCCTCCCCCTCTGACTCTCTCATCCCTTATGTGTCTCTCTAACCTTCTGTGTTTGATTGTGTCTATCTCTCTTTCTCTAACCCTCTGTGTGTGATTGTGTGTCTCTCTCTCTTTCTCTCTCTCTCTAACCCTCTGTGTCTCTCTCTCTCTCTAACCCTCTGTGTGTCTCTCTCTCTTTCTCTCTCTCTCTAACCCTCTGTGTGTGTGTCTCTCTCTCTTTTTTTCTCTCTCTCTAACCCTCTGTGTGTGTCTTTCTCTCTCTCTAAACCTCTGTGTGTGTGTCTCTCTCTCTCTCTCTTTCTCTCTCTCTTTCAAACCCTCTGCGTGTCTCTCTCTCTCTTTCTAACCCTCTCTGTGTGTCTCTCTCTTTCTCTCTCTAACCCTCTGTGTATGTGTTTCTGTCTACCTTTTATTTATTTAATTAAGGAATTGGTAGTGCCATCTGATGTTGTGGCTTTATTTAAAGGGGTGGGGTCAAGCGCCCCACCATCTTTAAATTTCACCAGCCGTCACTGGATCAAGACATTTTTATATTTACTGAATAATGAAAGAATCTATAATCATAATTTGCAGCATTAAAGGGACAGTTTACTCAAAAATGTTCTCCCCTTTAATTTGTTCCCAATGATCCACTTTACCTGCTGGAGTGTATTAAATTGTTTACAAGTAGCTCCTTTACCCTTATATTGGCATTTGAAATTGTTAATTTAGCATGTGGTATCCCAACCTATTCTGAAAGTTTGTGGCCGCGCGTACCAGCTATAGATAAGCTTTGTAAACACAGCCAGCAGAATAAATTACAATAAATATAGCAGAGATAAGGTAATACAATGTTGATTTTCCATTGTTCTCTCAAAGTACTGGTGATTGTTTTAAGGACAGATATAAGATAAAGAAGCAGGTATATGTGCACAATGTGATACAGTAATGAGATCTGATTATACCTACAAGCTCAACCCATTTTATTAGGTTGTGGCTTCAAAACACAAAATCAGAGCTTTAATATACACAAATATGCCTTAAAAAGCTAATTTTCATACATTTTTTACTCTGCAGTTGGTAAGAAAAGCAATTGTAAACACATTAAGGGAAAAACTAATTTACAGTATACTGTCCCTTTAAAGTAAAAAGTATGTTTTAAACATATTTTAATGGGCATGGATTTCTAGATCTCATAATCAGAGCAAGCATTTTGTTATCTGGCAAGTGTTTCTGTTACAATCCTTTAGACTAAAATCAGATGTTTACTAAGTTGACCAGTTTTCCAAGACACCATTTAAAGGGACATGAAACCCATATGTTTTCTTTCATGATTTAGAAAGAACATGCAATTTAAATAACTTTCCAATTTACATCTAATATCTAATTGTCTTCATTCTTTTGATGTCATTTGTTGAAAATCATATCTAAATATGCTCAGTAGCTGCTGATTGGTGGCTGCACATAGATACCTCATGTGATTGGCTCACCCATGTGCATTACTATTTCTTCAACAAAGGATATCTAAAGAATGAAGGCGTATCCAAGCCACTGCCTCACCAGCCTCTGACGTCACTGCACGTCACTGGATTACAGCACTATATATAGATACAGGTACTCACACTCTTCAGTGCTACGTCCAGCTCTAGGATTAGAGCACTATATATAGATACAGGTACTCACACTCTTCAGTACTACGTCTAGCTCTAGGATTACAGCACTATATATAGAAACAGGTACTCACACTCTTCAGTGCTACGTCTAGCTCTAGGATAACAGCACTATATATAGATACAGGTACTCACACTCTTCAGTGCTACGTCCAGCTCTAGGATTACAGCACTATATATAGATACAGGTACTCACACTCTTCAGTACTACGTCTAGCTCTAGGATTACAGCACTATATATAGATACAGGTACTCACACTCTTCAGTGCTACGTCCAGCTCTAGGATTAGAGCACTATATATAGATACAGGTACTCACACTCTTCAGTACTACGTCTAGCTCTAGGATTACAGCACTATATATAGATACAGGTACTCACACTCTTCAGTGCTACGTCTAGCTCTAGGATTACAGCACTATATATATAGATACAGGTACTTACACTCTTCAGTGCTACGTCTAGCTCTAGGATTCTGGCACTATATATAGATACAGGTACTTACACTCTTCAGTGCTACGTCTAGCTCTAGGATTACAGCACTATATATAGATACAGGTACAGGATGGAGTCAATAAATAATAAATAATTGAAATGGGTATATATTTGTTTTTTTGTTAAGTTGCCTAATAATTATGCACAGTAATAGTCACCTGCACACACAGATATCCCCCTAAAATAGCTATAACTAAAAACAAACTAAAAACTTCTTTGATAGCTTTGATATTAATGAGTTTTTTGGGTTAATTGAGAACATGGTTGTTGTTCAATAATAAAATTAATCCTCAAAAATACAACTTGCCTAATAATTCTGCACTCCCTGTATAGATACAGGTACTCACACTCTTCAGTGCTACGTCTAGCTCTAGGATTACAGCACTATATATATATACAGGTACTCACACTCTTCAGTGCTACGTCTAGCTCTAGGATTACAGCACTATATATATATACAGGTACTCACACTCTTCAGTGCTATGTCTAGCTCTAGGATTACAGCACTATATATAGATACAGGTATTCACACTCTTCAGTGCTACGTCCAGCTCTAGGATTAGAGCACTATATATAGATACAGGTACTCACACTCTTCAGTGCTACGTCTAGCTCTAGGATTACAGCACTATGTATAGATATAGGTACTCACACTCAGTGCTACGTCTAGCTCTAGGATTACAGCACTATATATAGATACAAGTACTCACACTCTTCAGTGCTACGTCTAGCTCTAGGATTACAGAACTATATATAGATACAGGTACTCACACTCTTCAGTGCTACGTCTTGCTCTAGGATTACAGCACTATATATAGATACAGGTACACACACACTTCAGTGCTATGTCTAGCTCTAGGATTACAGCACTATATATAGATACAGGTACTCACACTCTTCAGTGCTACGTCTAGCTCTAGGATTACAGCACTATATATAGATACAGGTACACACACTCTTCAGTACTACATTTAGCTCTAGGATTACAGCACTATATATAGATACAGGTACTCACACTCTTCAGTGCAACGTCTAGCTCTAGGATTACAGCACTATATATAGATACAGGTACACACACTTTTCAGTGCTACATCTAGCTCTAGGATTGGGGCACTATATATAGATACAGGTACTCAAACTCTTAAGGCTACGTCTTGCTCTAGGATTACAGCACTATATATAGATACAGGTACTTACACTCTTCAGTGCTACGTCTAGCTCTAGGATTCTGGCACTATATATAGATACAGGTATTCACACTCTTCAGTTCTACCTCTAGCTCTAGGATTACAGCACTATATATAGATACAGGTACTCACACTCTTCAGTTCTACGTCTAGCTCTAGGATTACAGCACTATATATAGATACAGGTACTCACACTCTTCAGTACTACGTCTAGCTCTAGGATTACAGCACTATATATAGATACAGGTACTCACACTCTTCAGTGCTACGTCCAGCTCTAGGATTAGAGCACTATATATAGATACAGGTACTCACACTCTTCAGTACTACGTCTAGCTCTAGGATTACAGCACTATATATAGATACAGGTACTCACACTCTTCAGTGCTACGTCTAGCTCTAGGATAACAGCACTATATATAGATACAGGTACTCACACTCTTCAGTGCTACGTCCAGCTCTAGGATTACAGCACTATATATAGATACAGGTACTCACACTCTTCAGTACTACGTCTAGCTCTAGGATTACAGCACTATATATAGAAACAGGTACTCACACTCTTCAGTGCTACGTCCAGCTCTAGGATTAGAGCACTATATATAGATACAGGTACTTACACTCTTCAGTGCTACGTCTAGCTCTAGGATTACAGCACTATATATAGATACAGGTACTTACACTCTTCAGTGCTACGTCTAGCTCTAGGATTCTGGCACTATATATAGATACAGGTACTTACACTCTTCAGTGCTACGTCTAGCTCTAGGATTACAGCACTATATATAGATACAGGTACAGGATGGAGTCAATAAATAATAAATAATTGAAATGGGTATATATTTGTTTTTTGTTAAGTTGCCTAATAATTATGCACAGTAATAGTCACCTGCACACACAGATATCCCCCTAAAATAGCTATAACTAAAAACAAACTAAAAACTACTTCCAAAACTATTCAGCTTTGATATTAATGAGTTTTTTGGGTTCATTGAGAACATGGTTGTTGTTCAATAATAAAATTAATCCTCAAAAATACAACTTGCCTAATAATTCTGCACTCCCTGTATAGATACAGGTACTCACACACTTCAGTGCTACGTCTAGCTCTAGGATTACAGCACAATATATAGATACAGGTATTCACACTCTTCAGTGCTACGTCTAGCTCTAGGATTACAGCACTATATATAGATACAGGTACACACACTATTCAGTGCTACATCTAACTCTACGATTGTGGAACTATATATAGATACAGGTACTCACACTCTTCAGTGCTACGTCTAGCTCTAGGATTACAGCACTATATATAGATACAAGTACTCACACTCTTCAGTGCTACGTCTAGCTCTAGGATTACAGCACTATATATAGATACAGGTACTCACACTCTTCAGTGCTACGTCTAGCTCTAGGATTACAGCACTATATATAGATACAGGTACTCACACTCTTCAGTGCTACGTCTAGCTCTAGGATTACAGCACTATATATAGATACAGGTACACACACTATTCAGTGCTACATCTAGCTCTAGGATTGTGGAACTATATATAGATACAGGTACTCACACTCTTCAGTGCTACGTCTTGCTCTAGGATTACAGCACTATATATAGATACAGGTACTCACACTCTTCAGTACTACGTCTAGCTCTAGGATTACAGCACTATATATAGAAACAGGTACTCACACTCTTCAGTGCTACGTCTAGCTCTAGGATAACAGCACTATATATAGATACAGGTACTCACACTCTTCAGTGCTACGTCCAGCTCTAGGATTACAGCACTATATATAGATACAGGTACTCACACTCTTCAGTACTACGTCTAGCTCTAGGATTACAGCACTATATATAGATACAGGTACTCACACTCTTCAGTGCTACGTCCAGCTCTAGGATTAGAGCACTATATATAGATACAGGTACTCACACTCTTCAGTTCTACGTCTAGCTCTAGGATTACAGCACTATATATAGATACAGGTACTCACACTCTTCAGTGCTACGTCTAGCTCTAGGATTACAGCACTATATATATAGATACAGGTACTTACACTCTTCAGTGCTACGTCTAGCTCTAGGATTCTGGCACTATATATAGATACAGGTACTTACACTCTTCAGTGCTACGTCTAGCTCTAGGATTACAGCACTATATATAGATACAGGTACAGGATGGAGTCAATAAATAATAAATAATTGAAATGGGTATATATTTGTTTTTTTGTTAAGTTGCCTAATAATTATGCACAGTAATAGTCACCTGCACACACAGATATCCCCCTAAAATAGCTATAACTAAAAACAAACTAAAAACTTCTTTGATAGCTTTGATATTAATGAGTTTTTTGGGTTAATTGAGAACATGGTTGTTGTTCAATAATAAAATTAATCCTCAAAAATACAACTTGCCTAATAATTCTGCACTCCCTGTATAGATACAGGTACTCACACTCTTCAGTGCTACGTCTAGCTCTAGGATTACAGCACTATATATATATACAGGTACTCACACTCTTCAGTGCTACGTCTAGCTCTAGGATTACAGCACTATATATATATACAGGTACTCACACTCTTCAGTGCTATGTCTAGCTCTAGGATTACAGCACTATATATAGATACAGGTATTCACACTCTTCAGTGCTACGTCCAGCTCTAGGATTAGAGCACTATATATAGATACAGGTACTCACACTCTTCAGTGCTACGTCTAGCTCTAGGATTACAGCACTATGTATAGATATAGGTACTCACACTCAGTGCTACGTCTAGCTCTAGGATTACAGCACTATATATAGATACAAGTACTCACACTCTTCAGTGCTACGTCTAGCTCTAGGATTACAGAACTATATATAGATACAGGTACTCACACTCTTCAGTGCTACGTCCAGCTCTAGGATTACAGCACTATATATAGATACAGGTACTCACACTCTTCAGTACTACGTCTAGCTCTAGGATTACAGCACTATATATAGATACAGGTACTCACACTCTTCAGTGCTACGTCTAGCTCTAGGATAACAGCACTATATATAGATACAGGTACTCACACTCTTCAGTGCTACGTCCAGCTCTAGGATTACAGCACTATATATAGATACAGGTACTCACACTCTTCAGTACTACGTCTAGCTCTAGGATTACAGCACTATATATAGATACAGGTACTCACACTCTTCAGTGCTACGTCCAGCTCTAGGATTAGAGCACTATATATAGATACAGGTACTTACACTCTTCAGTGCTACGTCCAGCTCTAGGATTACAGCACTATATATAGATACAGGTACTTACACTCTTCAGTGCTACGTCTAGCTCTAGGATTCTGGCACTATATATAGATACAGGTACTTACACTCTTCAGTGCTACGTCTAGCTCTAGGATTACAGCACTATATATAGATACAGGTACAGGATGGAGTCAATAAATAATAAATAATTGAAATGGGTATATATTTGTTTTTTGTTAAGTTGCCTAATAATTATGCACAGTAATAGTCACCTGCACACACAGATATCCCCCTAAAATAGCTATAACTAAAAACAAACTAAAAACTACTTCCAAAACTATTCAGCTTTGATATTAATGAGTTTTTTGGGTTCATTGAGAACATGGTTGTTGTTCAATAATAAAATTAATCCTCAAAAATACAACTTGCCTAATAATTCTGCACTCCCTGTATAGATACAGGTACTCACACACTTCAGTGCTACGTCTAGCTCTAGGATTACAGCACAATATATAGATACAGGTACTCACACTCTTCAGTGCTACGTCTAGCTCTAGGATTACAGCACTATATATAGATACAGGTACACACACTATTCAGTGCTACATCTAACTCTACGATTGTGGAACTATATATAGATACAGGTACTCACACTCTTCAGTGCTACGTCTAGCTCTAGGATTACAGCACTATATATAGATACAAGTACTCACACTCTTCAGTGCTACGTCTAGCTCTAGGATTACAGCACTATATATAGATACAGGTACTCACACTCTTCAGTGCTACGTCTAGCTCTAGGATTACAGCACTATATATAGATACAGGTACTCACACTCTTCAGTGCTACGTCTAGCTCTAGGATTACAGCACTATATATAGATACAGGTACACACACTATTCAGTGCTACATCTAGCTCTAGGATTGTGGAACTATATATAGATACAGGTACTCACACTCTTCAGTGCTACGTCTAGCTCTAGGATTACAGCACTATATATAGATACAGGTACTCACACTCTTCAGTGCTACGTCTAGCTCTAGGATTACAGCACTATATATAGATACAGGTACTCACACTCTTCAGTGCTACGTCTAGCTCTAGGATTACAGCACTATATATAGATACAGGTACTCACACTCTTCAGTGCTACGTCTAGCTCTAGGATTACAGCACTATATATAGATACAGGTACACACACTATTCAGTGCTACATCTAGCTCTAGGATTGTGGAACTATATATAGATACAGGTACTCACACTCTTCAGTGCTACGTCTTGCTCTAGGATTACAGCACTATATATAGATACAGGTACTCACACTCTTCAGTACTACGTCTAGCTCTAGGATTACAGCACTATATATAGATACAGGTACTCACACTCTTCAGTGCTACGTCTAGCTCTAGGATTACAGCACTATATATAGATACAGGTACTCACACTCTTCAATGCTATGTCTAGCTCTAGGATTACAGCACTATATATAGATACAGGTACTCACACTCTTCAGTGCTACGTCTAGCTCTAGGATTACAGCACTATATATAGATACAGGTACTCACACTCTTCAGTGCTACGTCTAGCTCTAGGATTACAGCACTATATATAGATACAGGTACTCACACTCTTCAGTACTACGTCTAGCTCTAGGATTACAGCACAATATATAGATACAGGTACTCACACTCTTCAGTGCTACGTCTAGCTCTAGGATTACAGCACTATATATAAATACAGGTACTCACACTCTTCAGTGCTACGTCTTGCTCTAGGATTACAGCACTATATATAGATACAGGTACACACACTCTTCAGTACTACATTTAGCTCTAGGATTACAGCACTATATATAGATACAGGTACTCACACTCTTCAGTACTACATTTAGCTCTAGGATTACAGCACTATATATAGATACAGGTACTCACACTCTTCAGTGCAACGTCTAGCTCTAGGATTACAGCACTATATATAGATACAGGTACACACACTTTTCAGTGCTACATCTAGCTCTAGAATTGGGGCACTATATATAGATACAGGTACTCAAACTCTTAAGGCTACGTCTTGCTCTAGGATTACAGCACTATATATAGATACAGGTATTTACACTCTTCAGTGCTACGTCTAGCTCTAGGATTCTGGCACTATATATAGATACAGGTACTCACACTCTTCAGTTCTACGTCTAGCTCTAGGATTACAGCACTATATATAGATACAGGTACTCACACTCTTCAGTTCTACGTCTAGCTCTAGGATTACAGCACTATATATAGATACAGGTACTCACACTCTTCAGTACTACGTCTAGCTCTAGGATTACAGCACTATATATAGATACAGGTACTCACACTCTTCAGTGCTACGTCCAGCTCTAGGATTACAGCACTATATATAGATACAGGTACTCACACTCTTCAGTACTACGTCTAGCTCTAGGATTACAGCACTATATATAGAAACAGGTACTCACACTCTTCAGTGCTACGTCTAGCTCTAGGATAACAGCACTATATATAGATACAGGTACTCACACTCTTCAGTGCTACGTCCAGCTCTAGGATTACAGCACTATATATAGATACAGGTACTCACACTCTTCAGTACTACGTCTAGCTCTAGGATTACAGCACTATATATAGATACAGGTACTCACACTCTTCAGTGCTACGTCCAGCTCTAGGATTAGAGCACTATATATAGATACAGGTACTCACACTCTTCAGTACTACGTCTAGCTCTAGGATTACAGCACTATATATAGATACAGGTACTCACACTCTTCAGTGCTACGTCTAGCTCTAGGATTACAGCACTATATATATAGATACAGGTACTTACACTCTTCAGTGCTACGTCTAGCTCTAGGATTCTATCACTATATATAGATACAGGTACTTACACTCTTCAGTGCTACGTCTAGCTCTAGGATTACTGCACTATATATAGATACAGGTACAGGATGGAGTCAATAAATAATAAATAATTGAAATGGGTATATATTTGTTTTTTTGTTAAGTTGCCTAATAATTATGCACAGTAATAGTCACCTGCACACACAGATATCCCCCTAAAATAGCTATAACTAAAAACAAACTAAAAACTTCTTTGATAGCTTTGATATTAATGAGTTTTTTGGGTTAATTGAGAACATGGTTGTTGTTCAATAATAAAATTAATCCTCAAAAATACAACTTGCCTAATAATTCTGCACTCCCTGTATAGATACAGGTACTCACACTCTTCAGTGCTACGTCTAGCTCTAGGATTACAGCACTATATATATATACAGGTACTCACACTCTTCAGTGCTACGTCTAGCTCTAGGATTACAGCACTATATATATATACAGGTACTCACACTCTTCAGTGCTATGTCTAGCTCTAGGATTACAGCACTATATATAGATACAGGTACTCACACTCTTCAGTGCTACGTCCAGCTCTAGGATTAGAGCACTATATATAGATACAGGTACTCACACTCTTCAGTGCTACGTCTAGCTCTAGGATTACAGCACTATGTATAGATATAGGTACTCACACTCAGTGCCACTTCTAGCTCTAGGATTACAGCACTATATATAGATACAGGTACTCACACTCTTCAGAGCTACGTCTAGCTCTAGGATTACAGCACTATATATAGATAGATACAGGTACTCACACTCTTCAGAGCTACGTCTTGCTCTAGGATTACAGCACTATATATAGATACAGGTACTCGCACTCTTCAGGGCTACGTCTAGCTCTAGGATTACAGCAATATATATAGATACAGGTACTCACACTCTTCAGTGCTACATCTAGCTCTAGGATTACAGCACAGCACTATATATAGATACAGGTACTCACACTCTTCAGGGCTACGTCTTGCTCTAGGATTACAGCACTATATATAGATACAAGTACTCACACTCTTCAGTGCTACGTCTAGCTCTAGGATTACAGCACTATATATAGATACAAGTACTCAACCTCTTCAGTGCTACGTCTAGCTCTAGGATTACAGCACTATATATAGATACAGGTACTCACACTCTTCAGTGCTACGTCTAGCTCTAGGATTACAGCACTATATATAGATACAGGTACTCACACTCTTCAGTGCTACGTCTAGCTCTAGGATTACAGCACTATATATAGATACAGGTACACACACTATTCAGTGCTACATCTAGCTCTAGGATTGTGGAACTATATATAGATACAGGTACTCACACTCTTCAGTGCTACGTCTAGCTCTAGGATTACAGCACTATATATAGATATAAGTACTCACACTCTTCAGTGCTACGTCTAGCTCTAGGATTACAGCACTATATATAGATACAGGTACTCACACTCTTCAGTGCTACGTCTAGCTCTAGGATTACAGCACTATATATAGATACAGGTACTCACACTCTTCAGTGCTACGTCTAGCTCTAGGATTACAGCACTATATATAGATACAGGTACACACACTCTTCAGTACAAGATTTAGCTCTAGGATTACAGCACTATATATAGATACAGGTACTCACACTCTTCAGTGCAACGTCTAGCTCTAGGATTACAGCACTATATATAGATACAGGTACACACACTTTTCAGTGCTACATCTAGCTCTAGGATTGGGGCACTATATATAGATACAGGTACTCAAACTCTTAAGGCTACGTCTTGCTCTAGGATTACAGCACTATATATAGATACAGGTACTCACACTCTTCAGTTCTACGTCTAGCTCTAGGATTACAGCACTATATATAGATACAGGTACTCACACTCTTCAGTTCTACGTCTAGCTCTAGGATTACAGCACTATATATAGATACAGGTACTCACACTCTTCAGTTCTACGTCTAGCTCTAGGAATACAGCACTATATATAAATACAGGTACTCACACACTTCAGTGCTACGTCTAGCTCTAGGATTACAGCACTATATATAGATACAGGTACTTACACTCTTCAGTGCTACGTCTAGCTCTAGGATTACAGCACTATATATAGATACAGGTACACACACTCTTCAGTACTACGTCTAGCTCTAGGATTACAGCACTATATATAGATACAGGTACTCACACTCTACAGTGCAACATCTAGCTCTAGGATTACAGCACTATATATAGAGACAGGTACTCACACTCTTCAGTGCTACATCTAGCTCTAGGATTACAGCACTATATATATATATACAGCTACTCACACTCTTCAGTGCAACATCTAGCTCTAGGATTACAGCACTATATATAGATACAGGTACTCACACTCTTCAGTGCAACATCTAGCTCTAGGATTACAGCACTATATATAGATACATTTACTCACACTCTTCAGTGCTACGCCTAGCTCTAGGATTACAGCACTATATGTAGATACAGGTACACACACTCTTCAGTGCTACGTCTAGCTCTAGTATTGTGGCACTATATATAGATACAGGTACACACACTCTTCAGTGCTACATCTAGCTCTAGGATTCTGGCACTATATATAGATACAGGTACTTACACTCTTCAGTGCTACGTCTAGCTCTTGGATTACAGCACTATATATAGATACAGGTACACACACTATTCAGTGCTACATCTAGCTCTAGGATTACAGCACTATATATAGATACAGGTACTTACACTCTTCAGTGCTACGTCTAGCTCTAGGATTACAGCACTATATATAGATACAGGTACAGGATGGAGTCAATAAATAATAAATAATTGAAATGGGTATATATTTGTTTTTTTGTTAAGTTGCCTAATAATTATGCACAGTAATAGTCACCTGCACACACAGATATCCCCCTAAAATAGCTATAACTAAAAACAAACTAAAAACTACTTCCAAAACTATTCAGCTTTGATATTAATGAGTTTTTTGGGTTCATTGAGAACATGGTTGTTGTTCAATAATAAAATTAATCCTCAAAAATACAACTTGCCTAATAATTCTGCACTCCCTGTATAGATACAGGTACTCACACACTTCAGTGCTACGTCTAGCTCTAGGATTACAGCACTATATATAGATACAGGTACTCACACTCTTCAGTGCTACGTCTAGCTCTAGGATTACAGCACTATATATAGATACAGGTACTCACACTCTTCAGTGCTACGTCTAGCTCTAGGATTACAGCACTATATATAGATACAGGTACTCACACTCTTCAGTGCTACGTCTAGCTCTAGGATTACAGCACTATATATAGATACAGGTACTCACACTCTTCAGTGCTACGTCTAGCTCTAGGATTACAACACTATATATAGATACAGGTACTCACACTCTTCAGTGCTACGTCTAGCTCTAGGATTAGAGCACTATATATAGATACAGGTACTCACACTCTTCAGTGCTACATCTAGCTCTAGGATTACAGCACTATATATAGATACAGGTACTCACACTCTTCAGTGCTACGTCTAGCTCTAGGATTACAGCACTATATATAGATACAGGTACTCACACTCTTCAGTGCTACGTCTAGCTCTAGGATTACAGCACTATATATAGATACAGGTACTCACACTCTTCAGTGCTATGTCTAGCTCTAGGATTACAGCACTATATATAGATAAAGGTACTCACACTCTTCAGTGCTACATCTAGCTTTAGGATTACAGCACTATATATAGATACAGGTACTCACACTCTTCAGGGCTACGTCTAGCTCTAGGATTACAGCACTATATATAGATACAGGTACTTACACTCTTCAGTACTACGTCTAGCTCTAGGATTACAGCACTATATATAGATAATGGTACTCACACTCTTCAGTGCTACATCTAGCTTTAGGATTACAGCACTATATATAGATACAGGTACTCACACTCTTCAGTGCTACATCTAGCTTTAGGATTACAGCACTATATATAGATACAGGTACTCACACTCTTCAGTACTACGTCTAGCTCTAGGATTACAGCACTATATATAGATACAGGTACTCACACTCTTCAGTGCTACATCTAGCTTTAGGATTACAGCACTATATATAGATACAGGTACTCACACTCTTCAGTACTACGTCTAGCTCTAGGATTACAGCACTATATATATATACAGGTACTCACACTCTTCAGTGCTATGTCTAGCTCTAGGATTACAGCACTATATATAGATAGAGGTACTCACACTCTTCAGTGCTACGTCTAGCACTAGGATTACAGCACTATGATAGATACAGGTACTCACACTCTTCAGTGCTACGTCTTGCTCTAGGATTACAGCACTATATATAGATACAGGTACTCACACTCTACAGTGCAACGTCTAGCTCTAGGATTACAGCACTATATATAGATACAGGTACTCACACTCTTCAGTGTTACGTCTAGCTCTAGGATTACAGCACTATATATAGATACAGGTACTCACACTCTTCAGTGCTACATCTAGCGATAGGATTACAGCACTATATATAGATACAGGTACTCACACTCTTCAGTGCAACTTCTAGCTCTAGGATTACAGCACTATATATAGATACAGGTACTCACACTCTTCAGTGCTACGTCTAGCTCTAGGATTACAGCGCTATATATAGATACAGGTACTCACACTCTTCAGGGCTACGTCTAGCTCTAGGATTACAGCACTATATATATATATACAGGTACTCACACTCTTCAGTGCTACGTCTAGCTCTAGGATTACAGCACTATATATATATACAGGTACTCACACTCTTCAGTGCTACGTCTAGCTCTAGGATTACAGCACTATATATATATACAGGTACTCACACTCTTCAGTGCTACGTCTAGCTCTAGGATTACAGCACTATATATATATACAGGTACTCACACTCTTCAGTGCTACGTCTAGCTCTAGGATTACAGCACTATATATAGATACAGGTACTCACATTCTTCAGTGCTACGTCTAGCTCTAGGATAACAGCACTATATATAGATACAGGTACTCACACTATTCAGTGCTACGTCCAGCTCTAGGATTACAGCACTATATATAGATACAGGTACTCACACTCTTCAGTACTACGTCTAGCTCTAGGATTACAGCACTATATATAGATACAGGTACTCACACTCTTCAGTGCTATGTCTTGCTCTAGGATTACAGCACTATATTTAGATACAGGTACTTACACTCTTCAATGCTACGTCTAGCTCTAGGATTACAGCACTATATATAGATACAGGTACTCACACTCTTCAGTGCTACGTCTAGCTCTAGGATTACAGCACTATATATAGATACAGCTACTCACACTCTTCAGGGCTACGGCTTGCTCTAGGATTACAGCACTATATATAGATACAGGAACACACACTCTTCAGTGCTACGTCTAGCTCTAGGATTACAGCACTATATATATAGATACAGGTACTTACACTCTTCAGTGCTACGTCTAGCTCTAGGATTCTGGCACTATATATAGATACAGGTACTTACACTCTTCAGTGCTACGTCTTGCTCTAGGATTACAGCACTATATATTGATACAGGTACTTACACTCTTCAGTGCTACGTCTAGCTCTAGGATTACAGCACTATATATAGATACAGGTACACACACACTTCAGTGCCACTTCTAGCTCTAGGATTACAGCACTATATATAGATACAGGTACTCACACTCTTCAGAGCTACGTCTAGCTCTAGGATTACAGCACTATATATAGATAGATACAGGTACTCACACTCTTCAGTGCTACGTCTAGCTCTAGGATTACAGCACTATATATAGATACAGGTACTCACACTCTTCAGTACTACATTTAGCTCTAGGATTACAGCACTATAAATAGATACAGGTACTCACACTCTTCAGTGCTATGTCTTGTTCTAGGATTACACACTATATATAGATACAGGTACTCACACTTTTCAGTTCTACGTCTAGCTCTAGGATTACAGCACTATATATAGATACAGGTACTCACACTCTTCAGTACTACGTCTAGCTCTAGGATTACAGCACTATATATAGATACAGGTACTCACACTCTTCAGAGCTATGTCTAGCTCTAGGATTACAGCACTATATATAGATAGATACAGGTACTCACACTCTTCAGAGCTACGTCTTGCTCTAGGATTACAGCACTATATATAGATACAGGTACTTACACTCTTCAGTGCTACGTCTAGCTCTAGGATTACAGCACTATATATAGATACAGGTACTCACATTCTTCAGTGCTACGTCTAGCTCTAGGATTACAGCACTATATATAGATACATGTCTGGGATTTGGCGTGTGTAGTACTGTACCTTTAATTGCCACCTTTACATATCCCTATATAAGGCTCCTCCTCATTCAACTCCCTGATTGGTAATGTGTCTGTGTTAGACTCTCTGACTTCCTGCAAAAGATACATAGCCCTTCCCTGCTGTGTAGCTTGGATTTCTTCAACTATAGCCACCTCCGGTACCTTCTGTGTGTGATATCATCTGTGGCTACGTCTCCACTCGTATCGTATCTTCCTACACTTACCCGGAACCAAGTTGCCTGTAACTGCAGCCATTCTGGTTGTTGCTCCGTGTGCATGTGACGTCACACCCAGCTCCTTCCCAGCTCTATCAGCGTCTGCCGCTCTCTCTCAGCTGCAAGCTGTGCTAGTCATCTCGGCAGCTTAACCGGAGTTCCTCCCTTCACTTGGATCACTGTTCTCAGGATAACCGGTCTGTATACCTACTCTGTATTAACCCTTGTCATCACAATCATCACATATTACCAAGCCCGAAGAAAATTTTTTTTGGTATCCTACAGTATGGATATAAGTGAATTGTCTAACAGGGTTGGCTCCCTCGCCCAGAGTATGGACCACATGATACATGGTCTAAGGGAGATCCAGCTAGAGAATGAAAACATTAGAAAGTTTATCAACGAACATCTCGCTAATAAACCACCTGTAGTTCAGTCCGCATCAGAACCTATGGTTAGTCCCCCTGAAAAGTTTTCTGGGGACAGGTCTATGTTCAGGGATTTCAGGAATTCCTGCACTTTAATGTTTACCCTAAAACCTAAATCCTACCCTACAGATAGGATTAGAGTTTTAACTGTCATCTCTTTCTTAAGGGGCGAGGCTAGGTCCTGGGCTAAAGCCTTCTACGAGAATGATGACCCCATCCTAAATTCCTTGGATGCATTTTTTGCCGCCATGTCCCTCTTATATGAGGACCACAACAAATAGAACACAGCAGAAACAGCCATAAGGTCTCTGCGCCAAGGAAAAAGGATTTTAGAAGAATATATTACCGATTTCAAAAGATGGGCACCTGATACATTGTGGAACAATCCTGCACTAAGGAATCAATTTCGTCTGGGCCTTAGTGATCCCTTAAAGGATGAGCTGGCAAAAGGTGTCATCCCAGAAGATCTGGAGGCCTTAATGACTCTCTGTATTGGCATTGACCGAAGACTTAGGGAAAGGAAGTCTGAAAGATCTACAGTTGATTTCAGTTCCAAGAGGTATCCCACGTATCACTCCAACCCCTCAACCCTGCCATCCAGGACCACTGAAGAACCTATGGATGTAGCAGTTATTAGAGGCCCGTTAATTGTTGTGTTCAAACAAAACCTGATTTGCGCAAAAAGTTAACGGGATATCGCATTCCCGATATCCTATTCACCCTATTGACTTTAATGGAGCAGCAAAGTTAAAAAGAACCTGACAACTATACTCGCACGCTAACCTCTTTAAGATAAACCCATTACTCTAATAACCCCTAAACTGCCACATCCCCCTATTATTTTAATACCGCTACACTATTAGCCCTTATTCCAGCACATCCCCTATCACAAACTAATCGGCTACTCTATTAAGCTCTAAAGCACCATAACCCCCATCGCTTTTAACCCCCTACACTATAAACCCCTAAACAACCACAACCCCATCACAATAAACCACTAACCTATTAACCACTAAACCACCACTGCAATATTCCCTACACCACTAACAGCTAACCCCCTAAGACCCCTAACCTAAGAGCCCCTAAGTTACAAAAAATATGAAAAATAAAAATAACACTACCAGTAAAAGCCCTATACTAAAACTAAAGTACCCTAAAAAAAGACCCCTCTAAAAAAAAACTATACTAAAACTAAAATAACCAATCAAAAAAAAAACAACCTATCTTTATAAAAGCCTTACCTAAAAATCGCCCTGAAAAGTGATTTTAACTCTTTTGTAAAAAAGTGATTAAGCTTGTTTGAAAAAAAAAAGTAATTAAGCTCACATTCAACTTAAGCGTAAGTTAACACGTTTGCAATATTGCGCTCACATTGATGTTACCGCTTGAGTCGTAATCTAGCACTTAGCCAGAAAACAAACAGTAGCGGGTGTTCTCTGGAATCCTTTTGGACACTCACTCAGGATATGGAGTTGACCAAGGGCCTACATAATTGTATAGTTTTATGGTAGTTCATATTTGACATATGCATTAGTCAGTAGCAGTTTAATGGGTTGCCATGCAGTGCCAGGTGCCCCAGTCAATGGCCTCAACGTGACGCTAATATCTCACAGAAAAAAAATTCACTTCATTTACTGCTCATACATTGCAGAATTCATAAAGATTTGTACCCTGAGCAAGTGGTAAGTTCAGCTCTAAAGAAATCAATGAAATTGCAGGTAACCGCTTCTTGATGCATCACAAAAGCACTTTCAAAACATTTAAAAAAAAACAAAAAAAAAAAACCTTTATAAAACAGTCCACTCTAACATATGCGAAAAGGAAACTTCAATCTTGGCTTTGAAATAGTGAGATAACTCATCTCTTGAAATGCAGTATGCAGAGAACACCCCCGACTGCCCATGATCAGCCCCTCATTCGCAACTGTGATCTTGCCAAGACAAATTTTGTTCTATACAGCAAAACTATTTTACCACTATTAATAAAAGAGACATAAATGCATGAAGAACCTCATGCAATCATGAGGTGGGAAAAGACAGGTGAAGCAAGGCTCAATTCATTTTGAACATGATCTCATCTGAACAAAACCATCCAGCCTAACAAACGTCTATAAATTCAAGCACCATAGTTCTGAAAAGTGTGAATACAAATATTGTTATATTACACAGAAAATACCACACATTAACCAAAAAATTAGGTAATATGGATTCAAGAGCACTTTTATTCTGCACTATTTATTCAAGCCTCAAAAACAAAGGATCATATTGCAACAATGTAGTAAGGTGGGCGATCTATATATACAGGTACTCACACTCTTCAGGGCTATGTCTTGCTCTAGGATTACAGCACTATATATATATATATATATATATATATATATAGATACAGGTACTCACACTCTTCAATGCTATGTCTAGCTCTAGGATTACAGCACTATATATAGATACAGGTACTCACACTCTTCAGGGCTACGTCTTGCTCTGGGATTACAGCACTATATATAGATACAGGTACTCACACTCTTCAATGCTATGTCTAGCTCTAGGATTACAGCACTATATATAGATACAGGTACTCACACTCTTCAGGGCTACGTCTTGCTCTGGGATTACAGCACTATATATAGATACAGGTACTCACACTCTTCAGTGCTACGTCTAGCTCTAGGATTACAGCACTATATATAGATACAGGTACTCACACTCTTCAATGCTATGTCTAGCTCTAGGATTACAGCACTATATATAGATACAGGTACTCACACTCTTCAGTGCTACGTCTAGCTCTAGGATTACAGCACTATATATAGATACAGGTACTCACACTCTTCAATGCTATGTCTAGCTCTAGGATTACAGCACTATATATATATACAGGTACTCACACTCTTCAGGGCTACGTCTTGCTCTGGGATTACAGCACTATATATAGATACAGGTACTCACACTCTTCAGTGCTACATCTAGCTCTAGGATTACAGCACTATATATAGATACAGGTACTCACACTCTTCAGTACTACATTTAGCTCTAGGATTACAGCACTATATATAGATACAGGTACTCACACTCTTCAGTGCTACGTCTAGCTCTAGGATTACAGCACTATATATAGATACAGGTACTCACACTCTTCAGTGCTACGTCTAGCTCTAGGATTACAGCACTATATATAGATACAGGTACTCACACTCTTCAGTGCTATGTCTTGCTCTAGGATTACAGCACTATATATATATATATATATACAGGTACTCACACTCTTCAGTGCAACGTCTAGCTCTAGGATTACAGCACTATATATAGATACAGGTACTCACACTCTTCAGGGCTATGTCTTGCTCTAGGATTACAGCACTATATATATATAGATACAGGTACTCACACTCTTCAGGGCTATGTCTTGCTCTAGGGTTACACACTATATATAGATACAGGTACTCACACTCTTCAGTGCTACGTCTAGCTCTAGGATTACAGCACTATATATAGATACAGGTACTTACACTCTTCAGTTCTACGTCTAGCTCTAGGATTACAGCACTATATATAGGTACAGGTACTTACACTCTTCAGTGCTACGTCTAGCTCTAGGATTACAGCACTATATATAGATACAGGTACTCACACTCTTCAGTGCTACGTCTAGCTCTAGGATTACAGCACTATATATAGATACAGGTACTTACACTCTTCAGTTCTACGTCTAGCTCTAGGATTACAGCACTATATATAGATACAGGTACTTACACTCTTCAGTTCTACGTCTAGCTCTAGGATTACAGCACTATATATAGATACAGGTACTCACACTCTTCAGGGCTATGTCTTGCTCTAGGATTACACACTATATATAGATACAGGTACTTACACTCTTCAGTGCTACGTCTAGCTCTAGGATTACAGCACTATATATAGATACAGGTACTTACACTCTTCAGTTCTACGTCTAGCTCTAGGATTACAGCACTATATATAGATACAGGTACTCGCACTCTTCAGTTCTACGTCTAGCTCTAGGATTACAGCACTATATATAGATACAGGTACTTACACTCTTCAGTTCTACGTCTAGCTCTAGGATTACAGCACTATATATAGATACAGGTACTCGCACTCTTCAGTTCTACGTCTAGCTCTAGGATTACAGCACTATATATAGATACAGGTACTTACACTCTTCAGTTCTACGTCTAGCTCTAGGATTACAGCACTATATATAGATACAGGTACTCGCACTCTTCAGTTCTACGTCTAGCTCTAGGATTACAGCACTATATATAGATACAGGTACTTACACTCTTCAGTTCTACGTCTAGCTCTAGGATTACAGCACTATATATAGATACAGGTACTCACACTCTTCAGGGCTATGTCTTGCTCTAGGATTACACACTATATATAGATACAGGTACTTACACTCTTCAGTGCTACGTCTAACTCTAGGATTACAGCACTATATATATATAGATACAGGTACTCACACTCTTCAGTGCTACGTCTTGCTCTAGGATTACAGCACTATATATATATAGATACAGGTACTTACACTCTTCAGTGCTACGTCTAGCTCTAGGATTACAGCACTATATATATATATATATAGATACAGGTACTCACACTCTTCAGTGCTACGTCTTGCTCTAGGATTACAGCAATATATATATATATATAGATACAGGTACTCACACTCTTCAGTGCTACGTCTTGCTCTAGGATTACAGCACTATATATAGATACAGGTACTTACACTCTTCAGTGCTACGTCTTGCTCTAGGATTACAGCACTATATATAGATACAGGTACTTACACTCTTCAGTGCTACGTCTTGCTCTAGGATTACAGCACTATATATAGATACAGGTACTTACACTCTTCAGTGCTACGTCTTGCTCTAGGATTACACACTATATATAGATACAGGTACTTACACTCTTCAGTACTACGTCTAGCTCTAGGATTACAGCACTATATATAGATACATGTACTCACACTCTTCAGTACTACGTCTAGCTCTAGGATTACAGCACTATATATAGATACAGGTACTTACACTCTTCAGTGCTACGTCTTGCTCTAGGATTACAGCACTATATATAGATACAGGTACTTACACTCTTCAGTGCTACGTCTTGCTCTAGGATTACAGCACTATATATAGATACAGGTACTTACACTCTTCAGTGCTACGTCTTGCTCTAGGATTACAGCACTATATATAGATACAGGTACATTCAGACCAATTCTGGATCTCAAGATCCTAAACCAGTTCCTAAGAGTCCCATCTTTCAAGATGGAGACCATTCGGACTATCTTACCATTGATCCAGGAGGGTCAATATATGACCACCGTGGATTTAAAGGATGCGTATCTACACATTCCTATCCACAAAGATCATCACCAGTTCCTCAGGTTCGCCTTTCTGGACAAGCATTATCAGTTTGTGGCTCTTCCTTTCAGGTTGGCCACGGTGCCATGAATCTTCACAAAGGTGCTGGGGTCCCTTCTGGCGGTTCTAAGGCCACGGGGCATAGCAGTGGCGCCTTATCTAGACGACATTCTGATTCAAGCGTCGACCTTCCAACTAGCCAAGTCTCACACGGACTTAGTATTGGCCTTTCTAAGATCTCACGGGTGGAAGGTGAACGTAAAAAAGAGTTCTCTTTCCCCCCTCACAAGAGTTTCATTTCTAGGGACTCTGATAGACTCAGTGGACATGAAAATATTTCTGACCTAAGTCTAACCCTAACCCTAACACCCCCTAACTTAAATATTAATTAAATACATCTAAATAAATTTAACTCTTATTAAATTAATTATTCCTATTTAAAACTAAATACTTACCTTTAAAATAAACCCTAAGATAGCTACAATATAATTAATAATTACATTGTAGCTATTTTAGGATTTATATTTATTTTACAGGTAATTTTGTATTTATTTTAGCTAGTTAGAATAGTTATTAAATAGTTATTAACTATTTAATAACTACCTATCTAAAAGAAATACAAAATTACCTGTAAAATAAATCCTAACCTAAGTTACAATTAAATCTAACACTACACTATCAATAAATAAATTAAATTAATTAACTAAAAATACCTACAATTAAATACAATTAAATAAACTAACTAAAGTACAAAAAATAAAAAATATGTTACAAACATTTCAAAAATATTACAACAATTTTAAGCTACTTACACCTAATCTAATCCCCCTAATAAAATAACAAATCCCCCAAAATAAAAAATTCCCTACCCTATTCTACATTAAAAAGTTACCAGCTCTATTACCTTACCAGCCCTTAAAAGGGCCTTTTGTGGGGCATGCCCCAAAGAAAAAAGCTCTTTTGCCTGTAAAATAAAAATACAACCCCCCCAACATTAAAACCCACCACCCACATACCCCTACTCTAACCCAAACCCCCCTTAAATAAACCTAACACTACCCCCCTGAAGATCTCCCTACCTTGAGTCGTCTTCAGCCAGCCGACCACCGATGGACCAAAAGAAGACATCCGGAGCGGCAGAAGTCTTCATCCTATCCGGGCAGAAGAGGACATCCGGACCGGCAAACATCTTCATCCAAGCGGCATCTTCTATCTTCATCCATCCGACGAGGAGTGGCTCCTTTTCCAAGACCTCCGTCGCGGAACATCCTCTTCTCCCGACGACTAGACGACAAATGACAGTTCCTTTAAGGGACGTCATCCAAGATGGCGTCCCTCGAATTCCGATTGGCTGATAGGATTCTATCAGCCAATCGGAATTAAGGTAGGAAAAATCTGATTGGCTGATCCAATCAGCCAATCAGATTGATCTTGCATTCTATTGGCTGATCGGAACAGATTTTTCCTACCTTAATTCCGATTGGCTGATAGAATCCTATCAGCCAATCGGAATTTGAGGGACGCCAACTTGGATGACGTCCCTTAAAGGAACCTTCATTCGTCGTCTAGTCGTCGGGAGAAGAGGATGTTCCGCGCTGGAGGTCTTGAAGATGGAGCCGCTCCTCGTCGGATGGATGAAGATAGAAGATGCCGCTTGGATGAAGATGTTTGCCGGTCCGGATGTCCTCTTCTGCCCGGATAGGATGAAGACTTCTGCCGCTCCGGATGTCTTCTTTTGGTCCATCGGTGGTCGGCTGGCTGAAGACGACTCAAGGTAGGGACATCTTCAGGGGGGTAGTGTTAGGTTTATTTAAGGGGGGTTTGGGTTAGAGTAGGGGTATGTGGGTGGTGGGTTTTAATGTTGGGGGGAGTTGTATTTTTATTTTACAGGCAAAAGAGCTGTTTTCTTTGGGGCATGCCCCGCAAAAGGCCCTTTTAAGGGCTGGTAAGGTAATATAGCTGGTAACTTTTTAATGTGGAATAGGGTAGGGAATTTTTTTATTTTGGGCGATTTGTTATTTTATTAGGGGGCTTAGATTAGGTGTAAGTAGCTTAAAATTGTTGTAATATTTTTGAAATGTTTGTAACTTATATTTTTTATTTTTTGTACTTTGTACTTTAGTTAGTTTATTTAATTGTATTTAATTGTAGCTATTTGTAGGTAATTTATTTAATTAATTTAATGATAGTGTAGTGTTAGGTTTAATTGTAACTTAGGTTAGGATTTATTTTACAGGTAATTTTGTAATTATTTTAACTAAGTAGCTATTAAATAGTTATTAACTATTTAATAGCTATTGTAACTAGTAAAAATAAATACAAAGTTACCTGTAAAATAAAAATAAATCCTAAAATAGATACAATATAATTATTATTTATATTGTAGCTATATTAGGGTTTATTTTAAAGGTAAGTATTTAGTTTTAAATAGGAATAATTTAGTTAATAAGAGTTATAATATTTAGATTTATTTAATTAATATTTAAGTTAGGGGGATGTTAGGGTTAGGGTTAGACTTAGGTTTAGGGGTTAATAATTTTATTATAGTTGCGGCGGTATAGGGGGGGCAGGATAGGGGTTAATAAATTTATTATAGGTGGCGACGGTGTAGGGGGGGCAGATTAGGGGTTAATAAGTTTAATATAGGTGGCGGCGGGGTCCGGGAGCGGCGGTTTAGGGGTTAAACAATTTATTTAGATGCGATGGGGTCCGGGATCGGCAGGATAGGGGTTAATAAATTTATTAAGGTGGCGGCGGTGTAGGGGGGGCAGGATAGGGGTTAATAGGTATTATGTAAGTGGCGGTGGGCTCCGGGAGCGGCGGTTTAGGGATTAATACATTTATAAGAGTTGCGGCGGTGTCCGGGTGCGGCGGTTTAGGGGTTAATAACTTTATTTAGTTGCAGTGGTGTAGGGGGGGACAGATTAGGGGTTAATATGTATAATGTAGCTTGCGGTGGGCTCCGGGAGCGGCGGTTTAGGGGGGGAATAACTTTATTTAGTTGCGGCGGTGTAGGGGGGGCAGATTAGGGGTGTTTAGACTCGGGGTACATGTTAGGGTGTTAGGTGTAGACAGCTCCCTTAGGAATCAATGGGATGTCGGGCAGCAGCGAACATGAACTTTCGCTATGGTCAGACTCCCATTGATTCCTATGGGATCCGCCACCTCCAGGGCGGCGGTTTGAAAACCAGGTACGCTGGGCCAGAAAAGTGGCGAGCGTACCTGCTAGTTTTTTGATAACTAGCAAAAGTAGTCAGATTGTGCCGAACTTGTGTGCAGAACATCTGGAGTGACGTAAGAATCGATCTGTGTCGGACTGAGTCCGGCGGATCGAAGCTTACGTCACAAAATTCTACTTTTGCCGGTGTAAAGGGCTTGATAACTAAGGCGAATCAGCCTCGCCACAAATACGCTGCGGAATTCCAGCGTATTTAAGGTTGATGGCTTGATAACTAGGGGCCACAGTGTTTGAATGCTGGTGTACAGAGCATATGTACACATGGCTCCATATACAGTAAAAGCTCTCAATTAAACAGTTCTAACGCTAACAAGCAGTTTTGCTAATATATGTGTATTGCAGAAATGTTTCTTTTCAAACTTGAAGTACATTGATGTAGATTTCAGTTTTACGTCTCTTTAAGTGGTTTATAATATTGAATAGGGTGTGTATGTGTTCTGTTTGTTTGTATTTCTAAAAATACAATAAACAATATGAATAGAGATATTTGTAGTGACTGACAAACTGATTCTCATTTCTAAGAGTAACTGTTCACAGTTTGTAGATTTTCAGCTTTCAATATTTTGCACGTGAGCTCCTGCAATTAATAACCTCTAGACTAACGAGTCCTTGTTTGCACAGATGGAAAGACTATTTCAGCTTTGACACACTCATAGGCCGCCCCATGTTTAAACCGGACAATTTCTGGGCTTGATGTTAATGGCCATCATTTATCTAACCTGCCCCACTCAATAACAGATCCCTTTATGTTACCTTGGCATCAGTTAGGCCTGCTGGCGCCAGATTATTAAATTGTAATTGCTGTGCCATGATACTGAGCCATAAAAAAAAAAAAATGAAAAAAAATGGCTGCAAAAGTGAGTGTGCAGAAATGGGATATTTACTTTAAAACAAATCTTTAGAAAAAAGTCTTTAATGATGTTTACTTTAACTCAGGTAACTCATTGCAATTGCCTTAATATGTTGTTAATGGGATATAGTTATAGCTACAATAGACTTTTTGATAATCTTATATTTAATGCTAATAAAAAAAATGTTATGCTTTTATTTTAAAGGGATGGCTAGTGTCCCTTTTTGTGTTTGTTTCTTTTTATTTACATGCTTCAAATCACAATGCAGACTATGGGGCCGATTTATGAAAGTGCGAGCCAACATGATACAATGTAGCGTATCATGTCCGCCTCACATCGATAAATGCTGAGAGCATACGCTGTCGGCATTTATCGTTGCACAAGCAGTTTTTGTGAACTGCTTGTGCAATGCCGCCTCCTGCAGATTCAGCTAGCAGGGGGTGTCAATCAGTCCGATCGTATAGGATCGGGCAGATTGATGTCCGCAGCCTCAGAGCAGGCGGACAAAATAAACACAAAAAGAAAGAAATTGTGTGAAAAAAAACAGCAAACAACTTTTTTTCCCCTTTTTCTTGCAAAGTGAGCGCAATACTTAATGTAGCCACTGTCTATAGTGACATACGGGAGTTGACATGCTGATAACTTAAAGGGATATGAAATCTAACATTTTTCTTTCATGATTCAGATAGAGCATTCGATTTTAAACAACTTTCTAATTTACTTCGATTATCAATCTTTCTTTGTTTTCTTGGTATCTTTTGTTGAAAAGCAGGGATGTAATCTTAAGAGCCGACTCATTTCTAGAGCACTACATGGAAGCAGTTTTGCAAGAATGTTACCAATTTGCAAGAGCACTATTTCCTGACACATAGTGATCCAGATGCCTACCTAGGTATCTCTTCAACACAGACTATTATGGGAATGAAGCTAATTTGATCAAAGTAGTTAATTGGAAACTTTTTAAAATGGTACGCTCTGTCTGAATCACAAAAGAACACTTTTGGGTTTCATATCCCTTTAAGTTGCATTCAGTTAAAAAAAATAAAAAGATACAATAATGAAATAGTCTGTTTTATATATCTTTAAGGATTTGACCTTGAGACTATGGATTTTAGCTATACTCTCAGATTATATCGCTAAATACTTGATATTAAGTTATATACAAATTCACTCGTTGTATTCTTTTTTTGGTTTTTAATTACTTTGGGAGCAGCTTCCTGTTGCAGACAGTACAAAGTGTAATAGATGCAGAGTAAGCCAAATCTGGCATTTAACCCATTTGCAGTCGTGTTGAAGGCACATTGGCAACAGAGAGGTAATTGATCAGCTAATTATAAAAGCATATTTTAGAGGGATGATTTATGCACCATTACACACACTAACATATCAACAGCTGCACATACACACCCCAACAACAACACAAACATACACACACTAACACATACACACACACCAACAACACACACATACACACACTAACACATACACACCAACAACACACACATACACACACTAACACATACACACCAACAACACACACATACACACACTAACACATACACACCAACAACACACACATACACACACTAACACATACACACCAACAACACACACATACACACACTAACACATACACACCAACAACACACACATACACACACTAACACATACACACCAACAACACACACATACACACACTAACACATACACACCAACAACACAAACATACACACACTAACACATACACACCAACAACACACACATACAAATACACACACAACACCAATAACTATAACACACACACAAACCATCTCACACTCCATCACACACACAGAATGTACACAATAGTATAGCAAAAGAAAAGTAATAATATAAAAGATTTTAAAATGATAATATTCTGATAATTTAACGTTAACCAACTTTTTGGTTGCTGGGGTAGTTATGATGGCTATCAGGGGATATTAATTTGTTAAGTTACTTTTTTTTTTTACTGCACATAGTGTGTAACACAACATTCCAAGACTTCTTTTTCACAAGGGTAATATCCTTCAACATTCTTGAATTTGAGAAATGTCTATCACCTTATAAAAGAACCACAGGTTTATTTTGGATGAAGATTCTCGCTGGACTCTTGCTCATGCAATACTGAGAAACATAGAATCTGATGGCAGATAGGAATCATTAGGCCCACCCAGCCTGTCCTTTTCTCTTGACAGTCAAAGTTATCCATCTTTTAATTCTTTTCTACGTTAACCCTACAGAACAGATATTCCTTTAATGTACAATTCTTTCTGGAACTGCTCAGTATTTCGCTATTCTTCTTTCATTTCCATTGGGACTTCTGCTTCAAAGGCATTAGTAGTACTTCAAAGAAATTATTAAGTCGATATGGAATGTGCAAAATAAAAATACACACCATAAACCCATACATAAAGCTTTGCTATGCTAATCACAATGTTACATGTTTAAGATACTCAGACAGGGCAGGCACAGTGCAGGGTGCCTGCCAAAACATCCATATGGCCAGTGTATACTACACATGTTTCTGAGATTACAATATTTATCCAGACAAGCAGTTCTCATTTCTTGTACATCCAAATACACAACATTCACTTCCTCCTTTCTGTATGCAAAATACCTAAACAATACTAATGGAGTAGACAGAGCAGTGTGCACGCCACATGCAGAGCAACTTAAACAACATAAAGGGACCTATCACTTACAAATAACTTTAATGTCCTATAACAAATATAAAATGTAGTAGGTAAGTCACAGTCATTATGATTTATGAACCTTCATCACTGTCTGTGACCTCTAATATAAGCCCAAGAGAAAAGATCTTCCAGTTGTCCATATACGTGTTTGTTTGTTTAGTATGTACAAACTCACTCTGCATTAATAAATGAGATACAACAGATACAGATACAAATGTAAATATAGTTGAAATAAAGCCACAAAAACATGTAGTACCATATAATTAGCCTGGGACAGTAAAGCTTGAGAGCAATAACTCTTCCTAGGGGACCAGCAGGTTGGATATTACAGGCTTTTGTCTTTAGAAATAGTACCACCTTTCCAAGATGGCTTCCACCAAAAAGAAGTGGTTTATGTGGCCTTTTCACTCAGTATCATTTACTGGCAATAGTTTTTTTTTTTGGAAAGGTGGCCATCTTATTTCTAAAGGACAAGCCCTTGCAAAGTATATGAGTTGACATGAGAGAATGAAGATGGCAGACAGGTAAGTATTATCTTTAATTACAGAAAAAAAGCTTTAAAGCCTTTATACAGGACAAATGGTTCAATAATTACTTTGTTTGTGTTGCTGACAGCCATGGGAGTAAATCACTTCTTAATGTGTGTTATTGGCAGTCAAGAAAAAGGGCAGAATAACAGCTCTGTGTGTGTTAATTCATTGCTCACTGTTTACTACTAGGATAATATAATTTGTCTGACAGAAATATTTTTATAATGGAGTATGGGAAAATCCTAGTTTGGACAAAGCCTACTGAGGTGTTGTTGAAAAGGGGCCATTAAATGTACATATAGGTTGATGCCCCTGGTATTTTTGAAACTCAGTAATGCCTCAATAATTAGCATACCCACAGCAAAACACAAGACACACAGGATATAATTATTGGGCATACAGTTTTGTTTTTTTATAAAGTAGTCTTCTGCTAACAACACTGCCCTTATAAGTGCCCATCTTCTTTGTATCTACCACACCCCATAATCAAAGCACTTCTCACTTTTAATGATAGGCAATGATAGGTTCAGTGTGCTTGGCAATCTCTAAATTATCATTTATCTGCCCTGTAACCATCAACCTAAAATACAGCTAAGTTTTAGTAAGTAGAAGATGAAACCACACACCAACAATAACAAACATCTACAACACATAATTACTCACACCAAGAATAATAACACACATACAAATACACACAAACACATAATAATAACTATAACACACACACACAAACGATCTCTTACATCATCATCACACACACACACACACACACACACAATACCAGCTCCTTAGTTTTTAATAATGTACAGGGGGTCTGACCATTCATGTATGTGTCCATGTCCCCTGTTTAGGGACAGCCAGTAAGGCAGTAAATGTTTATTTTCATACAGACTTACCCAGTCAAGCCTTAACCTACGATAGGGAGGTGGGAGATTAGGGGATGATGAGCCATTTTGAATCACTTTGACTAGAAAATGCCAGCTTATCAAATGGTTTAAATACAAAAATCCCTATAGACTTTAATGGTGAATTTTGTAAATAAATACATAGACAAACTTTTATAAAAGATTGTAATTGACCCTATATGTTCTGTTGGCATTGTAAGATAGGTTATATTAATGGTTTGAATTTTATAATGTAAATTTTTTTGTTAAAATTAGTTGTAATTTTGTTGTTTTCATAGAAAATAACAGTGAACTAAATCTGGACAAACCAAATGTTTTTTAAAAAAATTGAAATTAATCTTTGGGCACATGCACATGTCTACTTTGCAATATACACCCAAAGCTGACAATTCCACGGTGGGGCTTTCAGAACCATTTTTATCCTACAAATGGGAACTTCTTTACAGCTTCTTCTAATACATTATTTTGTAACTTTTAAAAGTAGCACTGCCTTTAACTGCTGTCATTCATTCATGAAAGGAAAGAATGTTTGATTATATCTTCTGCTGAAATAAATATAGAATAAATATAGACTAAATGTATTCAAAACCAGTCTCCAGTATGGTCAGTAATAGGGATGGGCGAATGTGTTTATATCCGAATTCGAATAATAGAACGAATGTTATTGTAGAAATTCGATTTACATAATAGAATGTTGATAAGAACGAATATTCTTAAAAATTCGATTTTCGAATGTTATTTACAGTTTCGAATGTCACATTCGAATTCGAATATTACATTTATAAAGCACAATTGTAGACTAGAAACACTATTTCGAATGTCACATTCGAATCGAATATAACATTCGAATCGAATATAACATTCGAATCGAATGTCACATTCAAATTAGAATATTACATTTATAAAACACAGTATTAGACTAGAAATACTATTTTCGAATGTCACATTAGAATCGAATATCACATTCGAATCGAATATCACATTTAAAACACAGTATTACACTAGAAATACTATTTCAAATTCAAATGTGACATTCGAATTCGAATGTAGCATTCGAATTTGAATATTACATTTATTAAACACAGTTGTAGACTAGAAATACTATTTCAAATTTGAATGTCACATTCGAATTCGAATATCACATTCGAATTCGAATATTACATTTCAAAATTGAATGAATACATAGCTAAACATTCTATTATTCAAAAGAATATTTTCGAATTTTATTGAAAAATTCAAAAACGAAAATTCAAAAATAGAATGTTAGAATGTTATATAAACATTTGAAATTCGATTCGAACAAACGAATGTATCAAAATTCATTTTAAATTTCGAATTTTTAGAAACATTCGCCCATCCCTAGTCAGTAACCAAACTCAAATAAAAGCCTCTCACCTATCTGTTGTCAACCAGTTCTCCTTTTCTGTCCCTTGCCCTGATATGAGACTACACTTACTGTCAGCCACAGGTATAAAAATATATTAGGACAATCATCAGTTAATACAAAAAATATCACAGATATACAACCCTGAAGAATTATTATTCACTTATCAGATGATTTCACATTAGATGGTGTTAAAGTTCTGCAGCATTGAATGAAACAGGGAAAATACAAGGCTATCCTTTCTCTTAGTGCAGTGTCTCCATAAACAAGGGAGTACTTAAAGGGACAGTATACTGTAAAATAGTTTTTCCCTTAATGTGTTTATAATTGCTTTTTTTACCAACTGCAGAGTAAAAAATGTATGAAAATTAGCTTTTTAAGGTTTGTTTCTGTATATTAAAGCTCTGATTTTGTGTTTTGAAGCCACAACCTAATAAATTGGTTGAGCTTGTAGGTATAATCAGATCTCATTACTGTATCACATTGTGCACATATACCTGCTTCTTTATCTTATATCTGTCCTTAAAACAATCACCAGTACTTTGAGAGAACAATGGAAAATCACCATTTTATTACCTTATCTCTGCTATATCACACTGGGAGTGTAATTTCTTCTGCTGGCTGTGTTTACAAAGCTTATCTATAGCTGGTACGCGCGGCCACAAACTTTCAGAATAGGTGGGGATACCACATGCTAAATTAACAATTTCAAATGCCAATATAAGGGTAAGGGAGCTACTTGTAAACAATTTAATACACTCTAGCAGGTAAAGTGGATCATTGGGAACAAATTAAAGGGGAGAAAATTTTTGAGTAAACTGTCCCTTTAACCATATCCCATTTTCTTTCATGCCAGAGAACAAAGACAATAAAACAAAGAAGCATATTATTGACAAAGTGAATCATTACAAGAGATAAAGTAATATAATGCATAAAGTGTTCAAAACTCTTCTCTAACTTGAGATTACAGGAAGGATCCCTTACATATCGACCAATAGATTACATAACAGGTAAGGCTGTGGCAGATGTACAGTATATAGTTTGGATTTTTAGTTTATCAACATTATTGGAATCAAGGAAAGAACTGTTTTTACTATATAAATTGTAATCTCTGGTCACCAAGGCAGTTAATTGTACCATTTGCTTTTGAGTTGAATTGACTGTGGGCTATAGCTCTTTAGGCAAAATCTGCCTTCAATTGGTTGATGTGATCTCCTTGACTTACCTATTGTATCTAAGACCCTTTCCACTGGATTTCAAAGGGCATCTAGTACTGAATTACTTTATAGGCCTGGAAATCGAGTGCACAGAGACTATAATTACATAAAGAAAAAACTCTAAAGTGGAAATAAAGGCATTGGCTCTTTGGGTGCGTGTTATTATTCTTCACTATAGTCTCATAAGGAGCTTTACACAACTGAAGAATGTGGTCTTTCTAGCTGTCTCTCTGAGGGCAATGGGAAATCTACAATTTTGAAGAAAAATAAGGTAAAGCAGGTAAAATAAATAATGAAAGTAAATTGCAAAGTTTTTTGTAACTATGTGTAACTAAACAGATATTTTATTCACAATAAGAAAACACCACTATGTTATAATAAAATAGGGCCTCAAACATGTATAGGAGAATGATGCACCCAGTTATTGATCTATAAAAGTTATATAGTGCATAGACAGGGCATGTCTTGCTAATATACAATTTGAGTGTAGGTCAAGGTAGGAACAAGCATACAAAGGGATCTGTCTGCTAGCAAGGAAAAAAATCCAATTTATACAGGCAACCCCAGACGATCATTTCAGCCTTCTTTCCTCTAATCACATTGGGTAAGGAGTCTACGTCTGGTTTCCCCCATCATCCTTATGGAGATGATCTCTAGGATCATATTACAAATACAGAAAGAGAAGCACTTTCTCACGAACGAATAACAGCTCAGTAGCATGTTCTATGATAATTTTCACAGAAAAGAACATACCTGAAGTATATCAGTCTTATCCAGCCTAACAAGTTCAGTCCAGCCCCGAAATACCAGGCAATCCTTTTTTGAACAAGGAATATGGCAACCCCAGGGTGATGGGGGAAACCAGATGTAGACTCCTTGCCCAATGTGTTTAGAGAAATATAGCTGCACCTCGCTGACAAGGCCCAAAGAACCGAAACGATCATCTGGGTTGCTATGTTCCTTCTTTAGAGCAGGATTGCCTGGTATTTCGGGATTGGACTGACTTTGTTAGGCAGGAACAGACTGATATACTTCAGGAAAGTTCTCCTCTGTGACAAGTACAATTGGGCTAAAAGAGGACGTTCCTAGGTGGTAACTCGCCATATAGAAAGCTATTGAGCTGATATTCATTCCTGGTATAGCACTTCTCTTTCTGTAAGTAAAGCTTATACAATGTTCACCCTGGGAACCAGAATCAGGGACAGATGAAGATAATGACACAGAACAACTGTAGCTCAAAAGCTGGGTTTCTAGTATACCCTACTAGCACCCTGAGGTGTCCATATTTAAGTTGAAACTTTTCTATAGATACAAGATGTTCTCGAACATTTCGACTTCACTGTGTGCTGTTCCATAGTTAATTGCTAGTTCAGTAATGTAAAATCTTTTTTGGGCAGATATGATAAATAATTATTGTAGTATTAGCTTAAAAAACCTGTTGAGTGCTATTAGCATCTTTTCTTAAATATCCTCTGTTCTAAATCAACAAACTCCAATCAGAGGTGTATACAGAGGATGCAACAGCTCATATGAACAATGTAAACACAAGTGAACTCTTATACTCTCTTTATCACTGTTCTTGTCACACAAATAATTACACATGAAGCTTACCTCTCTTTGGGATCATTGCAGAGGTGAACAAGAAATTACATTTCTATTTAACCAGTTTGCAGGTGTCTTTTAGGAAAATATTTCTGCTCCTGGTCCTTTACACAAGGAAGTGATATATCAAGTCCAAATCATTAGCTAACAGAACACTGACACCAAAATCCAAACTGCATCTCAAATATTCTGGACATATTTTTGAGAGCTCCCATCACTTGTGAATGCCACTGTTTATATATGTGGATCTACTGTTCCATGTTTTTCTGTAATGAGTAATGCATGTATAAGTACAAGTGCCTGTATTTTGCCACATATGTTTTATTGTATCTTTAAACCTCAATAAAAAGAATTAAAGAAAAAAAAAAACGCTCGCACCTCCCCCTACACCTAAGGCAAAGCGAGAAGATACAAAGTTCAAACCAGAGAGAATGTACACTTATACATTCATATAGATTTACATCCTGAGTCACTCTTTATCTAGAACATTATTTTTATTGAATTTTTTGGATAGTACATTTTAAATAAAACAGAGCTTCGGACTCCAGTTTATCTTGATAATAAAAACTGGGAGTGAAAACAGGCAAGTATATATTCTCTCTCGAAAGTGCTGCGAAGTGGCAAAATATTCCAAAAGGATCTGCCACAATATCGAGCAACCCTGCAAAATATTCCAAGCTGCTGACATCATTGTTCACAGATAGCATCACAGAGAGGTGTTTTACTATACATCCCAATGGGTTGCAAAGCTGGTGATAAATTCCAACCAGCATCGCCACCGACATTGACGATGTAAAGTAAAGGATCCCTTTGAAATGTATCACTGAGCGTCATAAATATACTTATTTACCCCTAAACCGTATGCTGCTTACGAACACTTTAAATACAGCCCACCCACTGAAAGTGCTAACAAGTGGCAGTCGGCGGAGTTGAGCAGACGCCATAATTCCTATTTTTTAATGGGAGACACATCGACACTTCGCATGTCCGCCTCTTTAATTCGAATATACATCGACAGACTGACAGAATGCAAGCAGCCAGTTTCTCATTGGTCTGTCAATGTTTTGAATATCAGAGTCTAAGAACATTAAAGTATATTGTGAAAGCAATACTTGACTAAATGTAGTTTTATCTTTTTTAGGGACATCTTAAATTCAAAATGTGTGGAGAATCTGTGGCCTAGGATTAAAACCAAGTAGAGTTAAAGGAACATAATACTCATATGCTAAAATACTTGAAAGTGATGCAGCATAACTGTAAAAAAGCTGACAAGAAAATATTACCTGAGTATATCTATGAAAAAAAGGAAGAATATTTTTTTCCCTCAAAATGTCCTAAGCTCACCAGAGTAAGTGCTGTGTAAACAGTTATACTTCAGCTACTGTAAAGCTGTGAGTGGAAAAACAAAAAAATTAAAAAAACAACAATAGCCAATTAGCATCCGCAGTGCTGAGGTAATTCTTTGACTTTGCTGTGATCTCATTAGATTTCATAGACTGAATAGGAAAATAGCACAACTTTGCCTGCACATGACAGATGCATACTCCCTAGCTTGTCCTGGGACAAGTATCCTTAGTGATTGGCTTCTTAAAGTCTCTCTACAGTGGGGTGTGAATACTTAGGAAATGTTCAGGTAAGTATCTTCCTTTTTTTACAGCTATGCTGCATTACTTTCAAGTGCTTCAACATGTGGGTATCATGTCCCTTTAATTAGAGCTCTCTACCTCTTGGGATTTAATTATTAATCATATTATTTAAATTAAATAATTTAACTTCAATATTGAATTAAGTAACATAACTTCAATATTATGTTTTTATATGCTGACTGAATCTTTCTCTTTGTGAAACATTCCATAATCATTTAGACTCTTCCAGGCCCATTACTTCTTAGGGCATTAAACAAGACTTATGCTGGAAAAAGGCTGCAACATCCTAAAAATGGAGACATTTTACACATGTGCCAAAGAAAGGTGTTAAGAACTGGATTCACTCATAACATTTCACTTAATATAGGTCATTAGAGAAACGTATCTAAATATCTGGATGGGTGCAGTATATAAATCATCATCTACAAGATGAGAGCAAATAGCACTAATTCTGGCAAGGGCACGCTCGCATTGCATTACTTCAGACCTCTTACATAAATGAATAACTATTTTGATGAATTAGTGCCAGTTTAGGAGTATGTGGTACCAATTTTTATGTGTTTCCTCTCTGGTTTGCTTGATCAAAAAAGGTGGCGAGTTGTGAAAAGCTGAGTCAGTGGGGTTGCATATATTAATTGTTCACACTGAAACTGAAGATTTACTGTGTATTAGAGACTGAAATACAGTTTGCTGTAAAAAATGAAAAAAATAAAGAATTCTTACACCTGTATTAATCTATGATCACTTTTTCACTGACCACTTTATCACCCACTTGTTAATCATTTGTCATTAGTAGATTATTTTGTTTATTTGGAAGTTGTACAATTTTTAGGATTTTTGCTCTAATTATAACTTAAAACATAAGAGTATGCTATCATGATACACTCTTCAAATAAAGCTATAGATTCCAAACAAATGATTACAAGTGGAGCACAATCGATAGCACAGGGTCCGGTATTACAAGTGGATGATTAAATAGTTTACCTAAAACATCTTAAAGCGGCTGAAACTTTTTTTAAAAACACTCTATACTTTAATTGGATAGCTCATTGCACTTTATTAGTATTACAAGTGGTCAGTGGTCACTTAAGTGTTGTGCTTGAGCATAATCCAAAAACATTCTGCAGTAAAATGTAACACTTTGTAAGACCTAAAGTAAACTAATATTATAGCAAAGAACTACATGAAGAGATCAACTTCATTGCACCATCGGCTTAGCGCACAAGCAATATCCAACATAGATTTTACTGTTCTCCCCCATAGAATGTGAGGGATTTAGCGCACATGAGCTATCTGACATGCAGTGGTTAGCGCACATGAGCTATCTGACATGCAGTGGTTAGCGCACATGAGCTATCTGACATGCAGTGGTTAGCGCACATGGGCTATCTGACATACAGTGGTTAGCGCACATGGGCTATCTGACATACAGTGGTTAGCGCACATGGGCTATCTGACATGCAGTGGTTAGCGCACATGAGCTATCTGACATGCAGTGGTTAGCGCACATGAGCTATCTGACATGCAGTGGTTAGCGCACATGAGCTATCTGAAATGGAGTGGTTAGCGCACATGAGCTATCTGACATGCAGTGGTTAGCGCACATGAGCTATCTGACATGCAGTGGTTAACGCACATGAGCTATCTGACATGCAGTGGTTAGCGCACATGAGCTATCTGACATGCAGTGGTTAGCGCACATGAGCTATCTGACATGCAGTGGTTAGCGCACATGAGCTATCTGACATGCAGTGGTTAACGCACATGAGCTATCTGACATACAGTGGTTAGCGCACATGAGCTATCTGACATGCAGTGGTTAGTGCACATGAGCTATCTGACATGCAATGGTTACCGCACATTAGCTATCTGACATGCAGTGGTTAGCACACATGGGCTATCTGACATACAATGGTTAGCGCACATGAGCTATCTGACATGCAGTGGTTAGCACACATGAGCTATCTGACATGCAGTGGTTAGCGCACATGAGCTATCTGACATGCAGTGGTTAGCGCACATGAGCTATCTGACATACAATGGTTAGCGCACATGAGCTATCTGACATACAATGGTTAGCGCACATGAGCTATCTGACATACAATGGTTAGTGCACATGAGCTATCTGACATGCAATGGTTAGCGCACACTCGAGCAATATGAGCGCAAAAACAGAAGCGCTATTGATTGTGCTCAATGTTATCACTCAACAGCACTAATATTTTTGTGCTCCACTTGTAATCTAACCCCAGATTTCTCAACATGGACTGAGAAGCCCTTTCAAATGTTATGCCTTCACATACCATAGACACCAGTTTTAGTACTTAAAGAGTGGCCTGTCAGTTACTTAAAAGGACATTAACTACTTGAGTGTGACAATCACATCCTCTATTGCTTTTCCTGGGGATGAGGATGTTTCTCAGACATCCTCTATGTGTCCCTTGTTGCTCACTGCATAGAAGGTATATGGCAAGAAACGTGAGTTACCTTGTCATTTACAAGCATTGTTGGATGACATTATTGCTTGTGAAGTCATCATTTAGTATGTGGTGAAATCCCACAATATGAGAAAGTGTCAGTGCACGTTCTCATTGCTTCTACCTAGAGGGACATGGGACCTCTAATTTTACCTCTCGTTGGCAGGGGATTCCTGTGGAATAGTAAAATAATGCAATTGCCTGTATACAGTTAAACACAGGCAGTTTTAAATAAGGAGGACTTTAACAGATGCTTATATCTCAAATTTGGTTTAATTAGAGAGGCAAGTGACATATCATAAGAAATGGGATAAGCTGCTTTTTTGAGTGAGTGGTCGCTTGTCACTCTAAGATGCAGGCGGTTACAATGAGAAACAGCAATCTCCTGTTCCACTGAAACCAGCAATATTCCTATGTAGGGGGTGGGAGTATTAGGTATTTCTATCTCCTCCACTACTTTACTTATAAGCAGACATTTAAATAGGATACTTCCCTCTTTTGAATGAGAAATGTTGATCGCACACTGAGGAAGTGAATGGGACCCCATTTTGGAATGAGGAGTCCATGTGCCTCTCATTTTATAGCAATCGCCTACCTTATGTTTTTACTGTATGGAGGGGTAGAGGTTCTAAAGCAACTCCTATTACCTAAATAAAAACAAAAACACAATATACCATGTATACTATAGTGTTGTGTTATGGTGCCCTCCTAAGTACTTTATAGTGCTGAGTTACAAAATAACAGGGGCTTTCCCTGATCTCTTTCTACCCACTCAATATTAGTAATTGGTTGAACAGGGAGCAAAATGTTACAGAATAAAAAAGAAATAAAAACAAAAATACCATAAAAAAAAACATGTTTAATTTGCAACTTTAAAAAAAAGGATAGCTAACCAGTAGAAGTGGTATGGGAAACCAATACTTAGTATATATAGATAAGTCTCTATTCAGTAGCAATATTGGTAGAATATATTTACCTTCCACTTGCTATCTGCCTTTAAATCTTGCTTATTTTATATCCCCTCTTATTTCTTTACATTAAAGGGACATAAAACCCACAAATGTTCTTTCCTGATTCAGATAGAACTTACAATTTTAAACAACTTTCTAATTTACTTTTATTATCAAAATTTTCTTAGTTTTCTTGTTAAAGCAGTAAGGTAAGGTCAGGAGTGTGCACGTGTCTGCAGTACTATATTGCAGCAGTTTTGCAACAATGCTGTGCATTAGCAAGAGCACTAGATGTCAGCACTATTTCCTGTCATATAGTGCTCCAGACATGTGCACGCTGCCTATCTAGATATCTCTTTAACAAAGAATAACAAGAAAACTGAGCAAATTTGATAATAGAAAATGTATTCTCTATCGGAATCATGAAACAAATGTTTTTTTGGCTTCATGTCCCTTTAAAGGGCCATTATAGTGATAGAATGAAATGCTCTAATTCGTTACAGCATATCATTTTATCACTAGCAACAAAACTATTGCAGGGCTTAAACACACCATTAAAGTACTTCTCAGAACCCGCAGATCACTGCAGGTCCCAAGCAGAAGCTGCTGCTGATCTAATAAGCAGTGTTACTTATACACCTGGGTCATGCAACAAGCGCTGCTGATTGCATCAGGGACAGTGTCTGTTTAGGACCTGAAGTGCTCTGTGGGTCCCAAGCAGTAATTTAAAAGGGACACTGAATCCAAATGTTTTCTTTTGTGATTCAGATAGAGCATGCAATTTTAAGCAACTTTCTAATTTACTCCTATTATTAAATTGTCTTCATTCTCTTGGTATTTTTATTTGAAAAGCAAGAATGTAAGTTTAGATGCCCGCCCATTTTTGGTGAACAACCTGGGTTTTCCTTGCTGATTGGACAGCACCAATAAACAATTACAGTCAAAAATTGGCTGTCTCCTTAGCTTAGATGCCTTCTTTTTCAAATAAAGATAGCAAGAGCACAAAGAAAAATTGATAATAGGTGTAAATTAGAAAGTTGCTTAAAATTGCATGCTCTATATGAATCACAAAAGAAAAAAAATTGGGTTCAGTGTCCCTTTAACTGTGTGTTCAACCCTCTATACAATGACACTAGTGACAAAATGACATGCTCTAATGAATTACAGCATTTCACTGTATCACTATAATGACCCTTTAAAAACATGTGATATTAGACACATTCTGGGGTGCTACATGCATTTTAAGAAAGCGTATAATACAGAGAAGAAATGTGAAATCTCTGGTATACATTGGTACACACAATCTCTAATGGTTCTATATGTTAGAGCTCATACACACACAGTGCTATTGTAACCCTTTGAATGTGAGCTCAGGCTGACTTAACATCGTCACCTCATTGGAAGCCCCCTCCACCCTCACCTCCAGCCTCACACGCCCAGCTGCGACAGATGACCTCATGTGTAGCCACCTGTGTTATCAGAGAGGTGAATAGAGCAGTGTCTGGCAGAAAATCCCACCCTCAAATCCTTATACAGCAACCACCTCTGCAGAAGCCAGACCTGGAAACTCTGAGCCAGCGCCTAAACCACCAGCAATATTTACACACCTTTGTCTCTAGGCTCTTAATACGCTGAAATCTCATTCCCTGGACCGGCGCCATGGTAATGTGTGTCTTTACAAGTTAAAGGCGGTTCCAGTGGAAACAGCAACACTGGAACATGACAAGTGTCCACAGTGTATAGTATATCAGCATTGATGCAAAGTGGAATAAACTGCATAGCATCTGCAACTGCAGGAGCCCATTTATCATACTGTGAAAAGTGCATTTCTTGATGTTAATGTGAGAAGATTTTAAATATGTTTATTTTATAATAGTAGTTATTTCCGGAATTGAGTTTGTTACCCACTGCGTCATATTGCAATCTGAGGTGTGGTGGTCGAAGAAATGAATTATGCCTTTTATATGGGATATGCTTCACATATTGAATCCTAATAATTTGTTTGAAGTTCTATGAAGTGAGAGTGCTCTCCACCTGCTAAACTGAACTATATATATATATATATATATATATATATATTTTTTTTTTTTTATTTTTTTTTTACAAAAATATAATCAGATATATATCACGAAATATATATTTTAAAATAAAAATAAAATTTTCCTCTATGTGAAGGACATAGGAAAAGTAAAGTATTCCTAACTTTGGGTTTAGTGCAGTTAATCTAACACAGTATTGGGTTGGCGCAAGCAATAACTGTTAGTTGGGTTTTTTTTGGTGCACCCCGTAGAAGTCTTTGGAGAAAAGACGTTAGTTTGGTTGCGGTATCCAAAGTCCTGAAGTTAGTGCGCCTCAGTCTTTCACTCGCAACCTAACTTTTTACTTTCAACTTGCAATACCAGTGTTAATGCAGCCGCAATAAATGTTTACTAGGAGTACAGTTAGTGAGCAAGCGAAAAATTAATTTAGCACGACACCGGTGACCGGCCTGCTTTGAACACATTTTTTTTTTCTAAATAAATTATTCGGGCCCCCGGGACACTGTAATCTCTCCCAAAATGTTTAAATATACAGTAAAAATAAAAAATAAATATATATATATCTATATATCAGTAGCAAAGATGTGCACTCTCACTTAGTAACAACTGCCAGGGTGCTAGTAAAAATCAATATAGAAAAAAGAAACAAACTTGCACTCGCTGGTCTTTTTAAGTGAAATAATTTACTGCAAAATAGTGACGTTTCGAGGACGAAAATCCCATTCCTCAGACAATGTGTTTAACAAACAATAGTGACTTTATACACTGTGTAGACCCAAACCTCTCCCCTCAATTAGACAAAAAAAAACGCCAAATTGGTAACCATAGTGACCACTGAGTCCCATTATACACAAACAAGTGCTATCATAAAAAATATGTTTTATCGTATAAAAATATGTATAGATGAGCCATCCTGGCTCTAACATGATAGTGACAGCCCAAGTGCACAATACGGAAACTGTGATGCAATGGAAACAAACGTGAAACACAAACAGATCACGTACTAAGTAAGATGAGGGTTTCAAATCATTCATACTGCCATTTGATGCTCCATATAAAGTCAAAGGTGCTAAAGACCAGAATCAAACTACTAGTTAATAACTCACCAGAATGGAGACATAAACCAGAGACTCAGTCGCCATTCACTGCCGCATCGGTACACAACGCCGGGAAGGGAACCCGGAACTGCACAGGACTCTCACGTGGGGGGCAATCGGCCAATCACCGGAATTGTTTACCGTTGCCACAGTGACCATTAGCATCGAGTCGCACATACGATCTGCAGCGCTGGAATACACACGCACGCATGAAATTAGCTGAGCGCAGCACTTGATGTAATTAAAGTGCCACAAAATACAAGGGTCAATGTTGTACAATCGAACACCACACATCAGTAAATACGTGCCATCACAGTCAGAGAACCGATAGTCACACCTTCACATACTCAGTCAGACAAGAGCTTCCATATTCAAAAGGTACAGCTGTAGTTATCACTTTGACCATATTGGCCATATTCTGCCATAATCATCGCCAGAGAGATAACCCCCATACATATGAATATTATAGCCATAGATAACATAAGGATAAGGACCAAAGACAGGGTTAAGACTAACAAAAATATATGATTACCAGACAGCAGACAATGTGATATAGTGTCACCCCCAAAAAGAAAAAATAATAAATGGTAAATGCAATAGCGAAAACTTACAAATAACATCATCCAAACTCTCCACATACCCTCATTTAGACACACATACAAAATACAAAGAAGGGGAAATAAACATAATTAAAAGCCCAAATCACCGATACAGGGTGTAGAGAGTGTCAAAGGAGCTGAGGTGAATTGATTTGAATGGTAAGTGGACTCTCCCAATCCATTTACGTGGGTTCCAAGACATTCTTATAGTGGCACAAGGCAGAAAGCTACAGTCTATAGAAAACAGTGCCAATCAAACATAGTGTTCAGTCCATGTGGTTGAAGAGTGTTTAGTCGAAAGATCCACTTGGCCTCCGTTTGTAGAAGGAGTGTATCCCTGTCATCCCCTCGCCTCAATGGGGGGACATGGTCTATTAGTGTGAATCTTAAGTCCTGGAGTCCATGACCTTTTTCCACAAAGTGTCTAGCTACTGGCTGGTCACTTGAACCCTTTTTAAGTGCTGTCCTGATTGAAGACCTATGGTTGGCAAACCGAGTTCTGGCATCGTCTGTGGTTTTACCCACATAAAAACGCCCACAGCTACAATTTAATAAGTATACCACATGGGTGGTGGTGCAAGTTAATACATGTCTGATCTTGTATCTCTGGATGCGGTGAGGGTGGCCAAAGGTGGCCCCTGGAATCATAGAGTTGCAGGTCGTACATCCTAAGCACCTATAACACCCTGGTTTCTTTTTCTGTGACAACCATGTCTCAGGGGTATAGCAGTGAGTCTGATCTGTTAGCATCAGAAGATCTTTAAGGTTTTTATTGCGTTTATACCCCACTCTAGGATGTTGCCAATTGCTGAATGGAAGTGATGGATCACCCTGCACAATGTGCCAATGTTCTCTTAATGACTTTCCAAAAGATCTCGTCAGGGGACTATATATAGTCGTGAATGTCATTCTCTGCTCATCCTTGTTCCTGGAAGAAGTCAGAGTTTTGTCATCATTTTCAGCTAGCACTCTACTCTGATGGACCAGGCGGGGATTGTATCCTCTTTGCGTGAAACATTGTTGCATTTCTTCAAGTTGCTGATCTCTTCTAGTCTTGTCGCTATTATTCCTAATAGTCCGACAGAGTTGGGCTTTCGGAATTGCTTTGAGGAGTGCTACTGGATGATTGCTAGTAGCATGCAGAATTGAATTTCTGTCGGTCGGTTTCCTAAACAGTGAAGTCCCTAATTGGCCATTGTCCCTTTTGAAGATATTTAGGTCCAGGAACTCAATGCTTGACATATTATATTTCAACTTGAACTTTACTGGATTGCAAAGAGAGTTCAGCTGCGCAAACCATGTTTCAAGCTCCGAGACTGTGCCACTCCAGACAATTAACAAATCGTCAATGTATCTTTTATAGAATAATACTTCAGGCTTAAGGTAGATTCCCATCACTGCTGTTTCGTAGTGCTCCATGTAGATGTTGGCTAGTGAGGGGGCCACATTCGATCCCATGGCCGTACCTGATATTTGCTGATGGTACTTTCCCTCAAACTTGAAGTAGTTTAGTCGCAGACTTAGAACTAGCAGTTTAATAAGGAAATCTCTCGGAGGACCCACATACGGATATCTATCCAAAGCATCAGACACTAGTTGCTTCCCTGCCTCATGCGGGATGATAGTGTAAAGACTGTTAACGTCAGCCGTTACCAAGATACACGGCTCTTGGAACGTAGTAGTTCTTAACTCTTCAATGAGTTGTGTGGAATCCCTTAGGTAGGACCTCATGTTCTTCACCAATGGTTGTAGAAAAACGTCCACAAAAATGGCCAGCCTGGAAGTGATGGAATCGCGAGCAGAGACAATAGGCCTACCAGGAGGCCTCTCCAAGTTTTTATGAATCTTGGGGAGTGTGTATAAAATTGGGCACACAGGATGTTTGATCTTCAGAAACCCCACTGTGTCTTCATCAATCCATCCTTCATGGAATCCCTCTTGCACAGCCTGGTCTATTAGTATTTGGAATTGCTTAGTAGGATCCATATTTAGTGCTTGGTAGGTGTCAGTGTCACTGAGTTGGTGCTTAATCTCCTCACTATAATACTTGTAGTTTAGTACCACCACTGCACCTCCCTTGTCCGCAGTGCAGATAACAATGTCAGGGTCCTTAGAAAGTGTAAAAATCGCTTCTTTTTCTTGTGCAGATAAATTGTTATGGTATCTATTGGATCCATAATTTTTCAAATCCTGCGAAACCAATCTCATAAAGGTTTTGATGCTAGCATTGTTGCTAGAAGGATCAAAGGAGCTTCTTGTCTTAAACATTTGTTGGCTTCCATCGGCAGAGTAGTCTTTAAAGAATTCTTTTAGTCTAAGTGACCGTTGGAATTTCTGGCAATCAATATAGCTAGAAAAGTCATCACCTTTGCCTGATGGCACAAAGCTTAAGCCTCTATTCAAGACACTTCTCTCTGCCATAGAGAGGACTCTATTACTGATATTCACTACTAGGTCCTCCCTGGGACTAGTAGTGGTTATTACCTGGATGGTAGTGGTGGCTTTTTCCCTCCAGCCGCCCCTCCGAATGTGCGGCCTCTTCCTCGTCTTTGTTGGCCGGCTCGGGTAGTGACCCCTTGAAAAACCTGGTGGCTAGAAGATTGATCATCAGTTACTCCTCTCTGGCCCTGTGTAGCTTCTGAATCAGATCCAGAACTACTATCTACTGTTTGCAGAGACTGCTTTATGTGAAATCTCTCCTATGGCGCTGTGGGAAGGGTCTTCTGTTGTCACTGCCATTCAACCACCTATAGACCGTTTTTTCTTTATGGTCTTCAGTTACCGTTTGCAATTTTCTATTTTTAAATTGCACCAGGGTATCCTTGTATTCTTTAATTTGAGAGGCTAGCTTATCTAGCCATTGTTCAGAGGGATCCTCGGTCATAATCGGCACCATATCTCTCTCCCATTCTTGAATCTCCACCTTAATCCTATCAAGTTGATTCCTGACTTCCTCTGTAACCAAAAGAATAAGGTCTAGGGAGCATTTATTGAGTATAGCGCACCAGCGCTTGCAAAACTCTGGGTTGTTGCGTCCAATTGTAGGTTGGTTACGAATTCTAAAGCCCCTTGGGATCATGTGTCTTCTATAATATTCGGACAAGTACACCCCATGTAGTCGTAGGTCAGCTTCTTTCTTTTTTAGTTTCAATACTGCCAAATAGATGGCCTGTGCTGTATTGCCACCAGTGGTCTCATCTTCAGGGTTAAATAGAATTCTGGCGGCATCATCCTCAGTAAAGGTGAGAGTCTGTATGTTTTCCACATCAGTATCCATTGTGAACTATCACAGTCCAATGGTGGTGCTGGTGATCAGTGTGAGTGTAATAAAACAGAGTCTAATTTAGGAGCGGTCTTCTTCCTTGTGGGTGCAACAACGAAAGTTGTATATCAGTAGCAAAGATGTGCACTCTCACTTAGTAACAACTGCCAGGGTGCTAGTAAAAATCAATATAGAAAAAAGAAACAAACTTGCACTCGCTGGTCTTTTTAAGTGAAATAATTTACTGCAAAATAGTGACGTTTCGAGGACGAAAATCCCCTTCCTCAGACAATGTGTTTAACAAACAATAGTGACTTTATACACTGTGTAGACCCAAACCCCTCCCCTCAATTAGACAAAAAAAAACGCCAAATTGGTAACCATAGTGACCACTGAGTCCCATTATACACAAACAAGTGCTATCATAAAAAATATGTTTTATCGTATAAAAATATGTATAGATGAGCCATCCTGGCTCTAACATGATAGTGACAGCCCAAGTGCACAATACGGAAACTGTGATGCAATGGAAACAAACGTGAAACACAAACAGATCACGTACTAAGTAAGATGAGGGTTTCAAATCATTCATACTGCCATTTGATGCTCCATATAAAGTCAAAGGTGCTAAAGACCAGAATCAAACTACTAGTTAATAACTCACCAGAATGGAGACATAAACCAGAGTCTCAGTCGCCATTCACTGCCACATCGGTACACAACGCCGGGAAGGGAACCCGGAACTGCACAGGACTCTCACGTGGGGGGCAATCGGCCAATCACCGGAATTGTTTACTGTTGCCACAGTGACCATTAGCATCGATCTGCAGCGCTGGAATACACACGCACGCATGAAATTAGCTGAGCGCAGCACTTGATGTAATTAAAGTGCCACAAAATACAAGGGTCAATGTTGTACAATCGAACACCACACATCAGTAAATACGTGCCACCACAGTCAGAGAACCGATAGTCACACCTTCACATAGTCAGACAAGAGCTTCCATATTCAAAAGGTACAGCTGTAGTTATCACATTGACCATATTGGCCATATTCTGCCATAATCATTCACCTCAGCTCCTTTGACACTCTCTACACCCTGTATCGGTGATTTGGGCTTTTAATTATGTTTATTTCCCCTTCTTTGTATTTTGTATGTGTGTCTAAATGAGGGTATGTGGAGAGTTTGGATGATGTTATTTGTAAGTTTTCGCTATTGCATTTACCATTTATTATTTTTTCTTTTTGGGGGTGACACTATATCACATTGTCTGCTGTCTGGTAATCATATATTTTTGTTAGTCTTAACCCTGTCTTTGGTCCTTATCCTTATGTTATCTATGGCTATAATATTCATATGTATGGGGGTTATCTCTCTGGCGATGATTATGGCAGAATATGGCCAATATGGTCAAAGTGATAACTACAGCTTTACCTTTTGAATATGGAAGCTCTTGTCTGACTGAGTATGTGAAGGTGTGACTATCGGTTCTCTGACTGTGGTGGCACGTATTTACTGATGTGTGGTGTTCGATTGTACAACATTGACCCTTGTATTTTGTGGCACTTTAATTACATCAAGTGCTGCGCTCAGCTAATTTCATGCGTGCGTGTGTATTCCAGCGCTGCAGATCGTATGTGCGACTCGATGCTAATGGTCACTGTGGCAACGGTAAACAATTCCGGTGATTGGCCGATTGCCCCCCACGTGAGAGTCCTGTGCAGTTCCGGGTTCCCTTCCCGGCGTTGTGTACCGATGCGGCAGTGAATGGCGACTGAGTCTCTGGTTTATGTCTCCATTCTGGTGAGTTATTAACTAGTAGTTTGATTCTGGTCTTTAGCACCTTTGACTTTATATGGAGCATCAAATGGCAGTATGAATGATTTGAAACCCTCATCTTACTTAGTACGTGATCTGTTTGTGTTTCACGTTTGTTTCCATTGCATCACAGTTTCCGTATTGTGCACTTGGGCTGTCACTATCATGTTAGAGCCAGGATGGCTCATCTATACATATTTTTATACGATAAAACATATTTTTTATGATAGCACTTGTTTGTGTATAATGGGACTCAGTGGTCACTATGGTTACCAATTTGGCGGTTTTTTTTGTCTAATTGAGGGGAGGGGTTTGGGTCTACACAGTGTATAAAGTCACTATTGTTTGTTAAACACATTGTCTGAGGAAGGGGATTTTCGTCCTCGAAACGTCACTATTTTGCAGTAAATTATTTCACTTAAAAAGACCAGCGAGTGCAAGTTTGTTTCTTTTATATATATATATATATATATATATATATATATATATATATAATCTTTATTTTACCTGCAAAAGTGACACTCCTGGTGAAGACCTTTTCTTGCTCTGGGGTATTGTGTCTTTCTGTTGATAATATTTTTATTTCAGAATTTTTTGCATGTCATGTAACTTCAGTTGGTATGTACAGGCATACCTTGGATATATTGCGGGTTTGGGTCCAGACCAGCACAATAAAGCGAATATAGCAATAAAGGGAATCACACTTTTATTTTTGCCTCCCAGTGCATATAAAAGTTCTATTTACATTATACTGTAGTCTATTAAGTGTACAATAGCATTGTGTCTAAAAAAAACTGTGTACATACATTAATTAAAAAATAATTTATTGCTAAAAAATGCTAACCATCATCTGAGCGTTCAGTGAGTCATAATCTTTTTGCTGGTGTTGTGTATATATAGGTGTGTATATATGATTATTTCTATGTATATATGTGTATTTATGTGTTTCTATGTGTTTCAGCTGATGAGTGGAAATAACCACGAAACAGCTGTCCTGGGATTGGTCTTAATCACTGTACTACCCCCCTAGCTAAGCTTAGAAGCTGTGTAATGCGGCGATGCTATGGCGTAAAGGGAAGTCTGCCTTAAAAAGCAGGCTAGAAGTAAAAAAGTTAGTCATTGTTAACCTCATTTGCATATCTCACCCAGAATCCTTTGCTGCATTGGAAACAGTGCAATCAGAGAGTTTCTGGGGTAAAAGCAAGTCTTCTGACTTGTCTAGATTTGTAAATGGTTTACACAATGAGTTATTTTCTCTACATTTTGGATTTAGTGGAGGATTTTAAACTCGCCTCCCCATATTTTAAATTGCTGTTGTATTTCCCCCAGAAAACAACTTTATCAAGCAGTGATTCAACTTACTCCCAGCTGATGAGTGGCAATAACCACGAAACAGCTGGGATTGGTCTGAATCACTGTACTACCCCTAGCTAAGCTTAGAAGCTGTGTAATGCGGTGATGCTATGGCGTAAAGGGAAGTCTGCCTTAAAAAGCAGGCTAGATGTAAAAAAGTGAGTCATTGTGAACCTCATTTGCATATCTCACCCAGAATCCTTTGCTGCATTGGTAACAGTACAATCAGAGAATTTCTGGGGTAAAAGCAAGTTTTCTGACTTGTCTAGATTTGTAAATGGTTTACACAATGAGTTATTTTCTCTCTCTCTCTCTCTCTCTCTCTCTCTATATATATATATATATATATATATATATATATATATATATATATATATAATGGAAAAAAATGGCACAGATAAACTTGCTCGACACAGGGTTGCCACAAACATTCAATTTGTAAAAAGAGCAATATATGCAAAGCGCTAAAAAGCGAAGTGCAATAAAACGAGATATGTCTGTACCTATCTCCACAAATTGCCTGTGTGTCTTCCAGAGTCAATTTAAAATTCATATCGCCACTACTCACCTGCATTTTTAGATTCCTACCCTGCACTTTATAAGCTTTATCAGCACCAGAGTAACAATGATCCCAGATAAACCCTCATGTGCTAGTATTGTGCCATGTAGTTTTGAATTTATATACTGTATATATATATATATATATATATATACACACACACACACACACAGTATATACAGTATATATACACACACATATATATATATATATATATATATATATGTATATATATGTGTGTGTGTATATATGTATATAAATTGGTGTTTCAAGTGAACAGAGGCACTCGCCGTGAATAAAATTTGTGCTTTTATTTTCTCATAAGAGTAAACATTTTCGGGCTGTGATGCCCGTCATCAGACTCCTGAAACAAAAAACAGTGCCAGGAGTCTCAGGAGTCTGATGACAGGCATCACAGCCCGAAAACGTTTACTCTTATGAGAAAATAAAAGCACAAATTTTACTCACGGCGAGTGCTTCTGTTCACTTGAACCACCAATCTATTTTGATATCTTGGGAGCACCCCGACGTTGGATTCATATAGTGAGTGCTGGTAACTTTGGATTGATATATATATATATATATATATATATACACACATACACACACATAAACATATATATGTGCATATATACACACACTAGGGATGGGCGAATGTTTCACAACATTCGAAAAAATTAAACGAATTTTAACACATTTTTTCATTGTAATCGAATTTTGAATGTTTACATAACATTCTAACATTCGATTTTCGGTTTCAAATTTTACGATTACATTCGAAAATATTTGTTTAGAAAAATTCTAATTTATATAATTGTAATAGTATTTCTAATGCTTTCTTTAAATGTAATATTCGAATTATGCAATATTAGAATTCGAAAAAAATAATTCTAATTTATATATTTGTAATAGTATTTCTATAGTGCTTTATTTAAATGTAATATTCGAATTATGCAATATTAGAATTCGAAAAAAATAATTCTAATTTATATATTTGTAATAGTATTTCTATAGTGCTTTATTTAAATGTAATATTCGAATTATGCAATATTCGAATTTGAAAATTTTGAATTTATATGTTTGTAATAGTATTTCTAATGCTTTCTTTAAATGTAATATTCGAATTATGCAATATTCGATCAGAATAGGAACATTCTAATTGATATATTTGTATCTATTATGTATCAATTTACTAGATTCCCTACCACATGAACTATTGAACTTCTGAATAGTATTTGTTAAATAGAATATTAAATTCGAAATTTCAAATGTGGACATTTGATCTAATTATAAACATTCGAATTTGAAAGTGACATTCGAAAACTGTAAATAGCATTCGATTATAGAATTTTTAATACTATTCGTTCGTATCAACATTCGGATTTGTAATTCGAATTTCAGTAATAACATTCGTTCTAACATTCAAATTCGTAAAAATGTACACATTCGCCCATCCCTAACACACACACACACACATATATACACACATGGCTTGAAATGTCCATTAGTCCACTAGTACCAGACGAGTGAAAAAAATTGTCTTTGTCCTATCTTTAACATTCAGTGGACTAGTAACATTCTCCCTCTGGGTTAGTTGGTATGTATGTATGTATATATATATATATATATATATATATATATATATATATATATATATATATATATATATATCTTAGCCCCTGAAAACATTTACAGCCATAAAGGATATACCAAAAGATGAGGAATCTTAATAAAATATAGCATTTGATGGTCGGCAAATATCTTTATTTAAAAAGCAGGAATGTAAAGCTTAGGTACTGGCCCATTTTTGTTTCAGCACCCTGAATAGCGCTTGCTCCCACAGCCATAGAAGTTCAGTGGCAAAGTCCTGACGTTGTTTGCAAATGGTGAGTGCTGAAGTACAAAGGTGATCTATATCCTGGTGTCATCACAGATACAAGTGTTAATACATGTTGAGGTCCATTATATGCAAAAGATAGGGGTCAAAAGTTTTTTTCTGACCAGCCCATGAAGACATCTTTTGGTACTTGTTTGAGGTCAAAGTGTGTATCATCCCACCCCCAAGGCCAGTCACAGGTTGTCACATGGAAATTGAGAAAGAACTCTGGGCCAAACTAGTAAATGCTTCTTAGAAAAGGCCAGGCAAGTTTGTTTTAATTTATTGCAATTCTAGATAAAACACTGTTGAATGTAGATTTTGCAACTTAACCATTTAGGGCCAGATTAGAAGTAAAGCGTTATCTACACTAGAAGTAAACCTTTTGTGTGCGTCGGGTAGCACCTGTATTACAAGTTGAAAGTAAACAGTTTTTACTCTTGCGCTAACCCGACGAGCTTAAAACCCCAAATATAGAATATAGTGAGTGCAATAACCTTTTCCGCCAGAGAAGTCAAAGGAGTAGGAAAAAAAACTATTTGCGCCAAACCCAATCACAAATTCTCAAGTGCGCTAACCTGACATGAAAATAATATTTCACATTCCAATGTTCTTCACATAGCTGCATATGTTCTATGTATTCATAAATACACATTTCTAAGCATATCTGAATGTTTATTGGTACAATATATATATATATATATATATATATATATATATATATATCTATATACACAGGTGTATATAATTGGATACTTGTATAGCGCACAACCTCGAACTTAATCGACTTGCGGCACTGATAACATGTATTATTATTACCCAACTTAAAGTGAAAGTAAATTTGGTCCCATTTGAACAAAGTACTGCATTGCCTAACTGTATAATAAGCAAATCGCTTTTTTTTTCTCCAATAAATGTATAGATTTATGCCTTTTTTTTAAAAAATATTCTTTTTTATACCGATATCCTGCTGACTCCTCCCATCCACTTCTTCCTACTTTTTATACAGTGTTTGCGTATAGAGCGGTCCCACCCGCTCTATACGTATTAGAGAAGCGCATTCACATGGACAATTTATTGTGCGCATGCGCGAATCGCCGATTTCACTTCTACAGGGCGATCAAAGCGCGTATTTCGTTCACAGCATAGTAATGAATGAATAACAATATTGTATTCATTCATTACTATGCGTTTTTAAAAAGAGACAAGCAGCATCGTTTTCATACCTTTCAAGCTGCTTCAGTTTCTTCTCAGTCCGTCCCGAATGGTCTGCGCATGCGCGTAAAGGGCACGCGCATTGAAGAAAAAAGTAGATAGTTGAGTTTACCGCATGCGCAGATGCCACAAGAGACCGATGACGTCGCTTCACGGCCGCCTAACGGCCAGTATTTCAGTTGGCCCAAATAAGAACGTGACCAGGAAGCAATATGCAGCCAAAAAATTGGGTTGCATTTATCGGCAATAAAATTCAGTATTTATTTAAAGGGACACTGAACCCAAATTTTTTCTTTTGTGATGCAGATAGAGCATGCAATTTTAAGCAACTTTCTAATTTACTCCTATTATCAATTTTTCTTTGTTCTCTTGATATCTTTATTTGAAAAAGAAGACATCTAAGCTTTTATTTGGATCAGAACTATGGACAGCACTTTTTTATTGGTGGATGAATTTATCCACCAATCAGCAAGGACATCTCAGGTTTTGCATCTAAACTTACATTCTTGCATTTCAAATAAAGATACCAAGAGAATAAAGAAAATTTGAAAACAGGAGTAAATTAGAAAGTTGCTTAAAATTGCCTGCTCTATTTAAATCATGAAAGAAAAAAAATTAGGTTCAGTGTTCCTTTAATGCTAATGCCATTTATTTGTTGCAAAGATTGTTGCAAAGTTCCATCCATATTGCAACATATAGATCAACAATTAGAATTCTTTAAAGGGATAGTATAGTCAAAATTAAACTTCCATAATTCAGATAGAGCATGCAATTTTAAGCAGCTTTCTAATTTACTTCTATTATCAATTTTTCTTCGTTCTCTTGATGTCTTTATTTTAAAAAGCTGGAACCTAAGTTAGAAGCCGGCCCATTTTTGGTTCAGGACCTGGGTAGCGCTTGCTAGTTGGTGTCTAAATTTAGCCATCCAATCAGCAAGTGCTAGCCAGGTTCTGAACCAAAAATGGGCCGGCTCCTAAGATAACTTTCCAGCTTATTTAAATAAAGATACAAAGAGAACGAAGAAAAATTGATAATAGGAGTAAATTCGAAAGTTTCTTAAAAGTGCATGCTCTATATCCGAATCATGAAAGTTTATTTTTGACTAGACTATCCCTTTAAGCTTAAAGGCAAGGTAAAGTTCACAACACTCGTTAACGGCATATTACAGATTATTTAAAAATAGCCCCCGTTTAATTCATGTTGTTTTACAGATCGTATTCCGTAAAGCAGTATTTTACCTTATAATATGCCGACGGATAACAATATTTCCTCCACCTGCCATTTTTTCAAATTGATTGACAGTCTAGTTATATGTGATCCTCCAATGATCTTTTTTCCCCCGGGGGGTTCAGCCCATCGATTGCAACGCCACGCGAGTCCTAAGAGCATGCGTTGACAGCTATCATCCAACTTTCTTCACCATGAACGTTCATGAGACGCGCATGCTCTGTCTGACTTGTCTTCATATTCTCACAACAAAATTGACACTGTAAATAAATTAACTATTTCGTAGTAGCATTTTACCTGCAAACAAAATGTTATATATTTTATGAATAATATTTATTTTAGACATTCTTTTTTCAATCAATACAAAGTATCAACAGTTATGCTATAATTTTTAATTTTATAATTTTTAATTTTATAATTTTTTTAGAAATAAATGCTTTGCCTATATTAATATTTAGAATGAAGGGAATCTCAATCTAACTTTTATTACAAATCGCAAATGTGTTTTATTTCAGCAAAAGTACAACAAATTGTAATTACAATTTGAAGAAATAAATGCTTGGCATATAGAGAATGTTAGAATGCTGAGGATTAAAAATATAATTTATAAAACAGAGAGCAATGTGTTTTATTCAGCAACAGTAAATTAAATTGTAATAACATTGCGAATAAATAAATTATTTGCGTATACTAATTTTTTGAATGCAGGAAATCTAAATCGATTTTAAAATTAAGATGGAAAGATGTATTATTCAGCCAAAGAGAAGTTAGAATTTGTATATTTCCAAAGCAAAGAGAAGCAATCGAGTGTGAAAAGGGTTACACGGTCGAAATTCTGCAGCTGATGTCTCAGGCACTATAGTACTCAATAAATATTTTTGTTCTTTGAATACTTTGTGTCAATGAAAAATTGCGCATGCGTGGTTCAAATTAACATCGTGAACAAGGGTGTGTGCTCAACCATAGAGCAATTCCAGGCAGTTCAGCATAAGTCATTGTAATGAAGGCACATAGTGTCAAAATACGCCTTCAAAAAGGATGAGATCCACTACTTGCAAGGAGCTGTGACAACACATCAGCGGTGTGCAGCTGACAACACCACCGACACCAAACAGCTACGCGCGTTTCACCTTCCAAACACATGGCCTCAGCCGGATGAAAGGCTGATATTCACTAAATAATCTGGTGCTGGAAAAATAGTGGTCTTTTTTCTTCTTTTTAGTTATATATATACTGTATATATATATATGTGGCCACAGAGATAAAAGGAGATATAGAAATACACTAGTTTGAGTGGTATATATTGAACAATAGTAAACTAATAAAAGGATACTAAAATCAAACTTAAACTTTTACAATTCAGATAGAGCTTGCAGTCTGAAAAAGAAAATATATGACAATTTCTAAAAAAAACAACTAATTTATATGCTTTTGCATTATCTTTTTACTATGCACTTTTTGATTATGTAATTCTACTCTACTTATTATTCCTTTAAATGAGATTAAGGGCCAATTTCTCTAAGATTTGCCAGCATTAGAGTGAAATTATTATGCCAACCCTTGCATGGGCAGACTTTGTTGACTAAAAAAGAAGCTTCAACCACTTTGGCAGAGAAATGTAGGGTGCAATGTTTAGCTACATACACATTTCTAAAGGTAATATTTCCTTTGAAGAATAGCATGAAGGACCCTGTAGCCCTGATTGATCTATTCAGAGACTTTTGACTGAGTAGTGAACTTTAGAGTGTCGGCCCCTTAAAGCAGTGTTTTTCAACCAGTGTGCCGTGAGAGATCCTCAGGTGTGCCGTGAGAGATCCTCAGGTGTGCCGTGAGAGATCCTCAGGTGTGCCGTGAGAGATCCTCAGGTGTGCCACGGCAGACTGACATATTTTTTAAACTTTGCTTGTTTTTTACTCCCAGTGCAGGGGTAGTTTGTAGGAGGCATGGCATAACAGCACAATACATACAGTAGGTGTGTGTTTGTGTGTATGTGTATATTTATATGCTGTATAAGGCTACAATGTGTCATTTTTTTAAAATTTTGGGATGGTGATGTGCCACAGGATTTTTTAATGTAAAAAAGTGTGCCACGACAAAAAAAAGGTTAAAAATCACTGCCTTAAAGGGACATTAAACCCACATTTTTTCTTTCATGATTCAGAAGGAGAATAACAAACAACTTTCTAATTTACTTCTATTATCTAATTTGTTTCATTGTCTTGATATTCTTTCCTGAAAAGCATATCTAGATAGGCTCAGTAGCTTCTGATTGGTGGGTGCACATAGATGCCTCATGTGATTGGCTCGCCCATGTGCATTGTTATTTCTTTAACAAAAGATATCTAAGAATTAAGCAAATTAGATAATAGAAGTAAATTGGAATGTTGTTTAAAATTATATTTTCTATCTGAATCATGAAAGAAATATTTTGGGTTTAATGTCCCTTTAAGTGTAATACTATGTGACCGAATTGGTTATATAAGCCTGGATGTCAAATAAGCTATAGTTATTCGCAATGATGTCACAAAATGACTATAATTGTGTGTCTGTCAATTACGTACATATTTTTAAATTTTACTTTAATTTTTTTTTTAAATCTTGGTTGATAAGCAATAGAAAAAAAATCGGTGTTTAAAGAGGCTATATGAATTTCAAAACTGATCTCCCCCAATCTAATTGGTTGTCATAATGTATTACTAGAGTAAGGAATTGCCACTGTTTAATGCTATCTGTGTGTATGTGTGTACATATGTATGTGCATGTATACACACACATACACATACTGTATATATATATATATATATATATATATATATATATAAATGAAATTATTCAGCGCTAGGGGGATATGGAGGGTCTATTGTTCTTATTTCATATATATATTCCCATCCACTTACAAGAATATGTTTATAAGACAAGAACTGGTTAGGTGTTTAATAGTCCCACACAAATTAAAACTGGATAGTCTATGGAGCTATAATTGTTCATATAGTCCGCAGTACTGGTTCCTGTGTGCCACAAAGCCTGGCAGCCCGTCTGTTAAAGAGCAATCCCCCGTAGAGAGAGGCCCCTCCTGAGTGTCTGAAAAGGTATAGAAGTAGACAGGCGCACAGAGGCACTCCTAGTGTAATACGTTCTATATATGTATACACATAAAGAGCAATCAGCCAATCACATTGAGCTCGCATTCTATTGGCTGATCGGAACAGCCAATAGAATGCGAGCTCAATCTGATTGGCTGATTGGATCAGCCAATCGGATTGAACTTGAATCTGATTGGCTGATTCAATCAGCCAATCAGATTTTTCCTACCTTAATTCCGATTGGCTGATAGAATCCTATCAGCCAATCGGAATTCGAGGGATGCCATCTTGGATGACGTCATTTAAAGGAACCTTCATTCGGACTTAGGACGTCGTTGGAAGAGGATGGATCCGCGTCGGCTGCTTCAAGATGGTCCCGCTCTGCGCCGGATGGAAGAAGATAGAAGATGCCGCTTGGATGAAGATGTTTGCCGGTCCGGATCTCCTCTTCTTGCCAGATAGGATGAAGACTTCGGAGTCTCTTCTGGACGGATTGGTGATACCCGCCGTGGTGAAGACAAGGTAGGAAGATCTTCAGGGGCTTAGTGTTAGGTTTTTTAAGGGGGGTTTGGGTTAGATTAGGGGTATGTGGGTGGTGGGTTGTAATGTTGGGGGGGTATTGTATGTTTATTTAAATGCAAAAGAGCTGTTTTCTTTGGGGCATGCCCCGCAAAAGGCCCTTTTAAGGGCTGGTAAGGTAAAAGAGCTGTTACATTTTTATTTTAGAATAGGGTAGGGCATTTTTTTATTTTGGGGGGCTTTGTTATTTTTTTAGGGGGCTTAGAGTAGGTGTAATTAGTTTAAAATTCTTGTAATCTTTTTTTATTTTTTGTAATTTAATGTTTGTTTGTTTTTGTAATTTAGTGTTTGTTTTTTGTAATTTAGTTTAGTTGATTTAATTGTAGGTAGTTTATTTAATTAATTTATTGATAGTGTAGTGTTAGGTTTAATTGTAACTTAGGTTAGGATTTATTTTACAGGTAATTTTGTAATTATTTTAACTAGGTAGCTATTAAATAGTTATTAACTATTTAATAGCTATTGTACCTAGATAAAATAAATACAAAGTTGCCTGTAAAATAAATATTAATCCTAAAATAGCTACAATATAATTATTCTTTATATTGTAGCTATATTAGGGTTTATTTTACAGGTAAGTAGTTAGCTTTAAATAGGAATAATTTATTTAATAAGAATTATTTTATTTCGTTAGAATAAAATTATATTTAACTTAGGGGGGTGTTAGTGTTAGGGTTAGACTTAGCTTTAGGGGTTAATACATTTATTAGAGTAGCGGTGATGTCCGGTCGGCAGATTAGGGGTTAATACTTGAAGTTAGGTGTCGGCGATGTTAGGGAGGGCGGATTAAGGTTTAATACTATTTATTATAGGGTTTGCGAGGCGGGAGTGAGGCGGATTAGGGGTTAATATATTTATTATAGTAGCGGTGAGGTCCGTTCGGCAGATTAGGGGTTAATAATTGTAGGTAGGTGGCGGCGACGTTGGGGGCGGCAGATTAGAGGTTAATAAATATAATATAGGGGTCGGCGGTGTTAGGGGCAGCAGATTAGGGGTACATAGGGATAACGTAGGTTGCGGCGGTGTACGGAGCGGCAGATTAAGGTTAAAAATAATATGCAGGGGTCAGCGATAGCGGGGGCGGCAGATTAGGGGTTAATAAGTGTAAGGTTAGGGGTGTTTAGACTCGGGGTACATGTTAGGGTGTTAGGTGCAGACTTAGGAAGTGTTTCCCCATAAGAAACAATGGGGCTGCGTTAGGAGCTGAACGCTGCTTTTTTGCAGGTGTTAGGTTTTTTTTCAGCTCAAACTGCCCCATTGTTTCCTATGAGGGAATCGTGCACGAGCACGTTTTTGAAGCTGGCCACGTCCGTAAGCACCGCTGGTATTGAGAGTTGCAGTGGCGATAAATATGCCTGTACGCTCCCTTTTTGGAGCCTAACGCAGCCCTTCTGAGAACTCTCAATACCAGCGTTGTTTAAAAGGTGCGGGGTAAAAAAGCATGTGTAGCTAACGCACCCCTTTGGCCGCAGAACTCTAAATCTAGGCGCAAGTGTTTAAAATACTAGTACAAAGGACTAATTGATCATTCATTATTTTTGGAATTACTTCTATCAAGTGAAGGAAATCTAGAATATTCCAGAAAAAAATCTGACATTTAATTGTACTGACACATTAAAAAGACACAGAACACCTTGAATTCATAAGACTTTTCTGAAGTGTTCCAATAGAGTAAAACACTTTGGTGTCTATTAAGAGGTGAATTGAAAATGTTCAGTTCCCGCCATTAACTTTGCATTATGAAGGGCCAAACCCAGTGAGTATCTGCTGCAATAAGAGCCTAGTTAGCCCTGCACATTGCATAGTTAATGTTATGTACAATTCACGTAAAATAGGAAAATTGCAGATGAATTGTATGCAGCATTAAGTATGCATTGTGCAAGGCTAACTCAGCTCTTATTGCTGCAGAAACTCACTGGGTTTGGCCCTTGATAATGCATGGTTAATTGAAGATTTGAAATCACCTGCAATTCACCTGCAACTAATCTCTTTGTGAATAGAACCCTTAGAATACATTAAAGGGACACTGAACCCAATTTTTTTTTCTTTCGTGATTCATGCAATTTTTTTTTTTTTATATTATATTCTTTTATTGGTAATCCAGTTTGGGGTACAGAAAGAAAAACAGGGTTTAACACATTGTTTACAAAATAGGGGATATATTACAAGTCAAGCTTCCAGAAAGTGAGAATAGAGAAAAAGAACAAAGTTCAAAACCTTTTTCGAGGTCATTTTGTAAACTTAAGAATACTTCATAATAAGCTCTCCCCTTAAAAAAAAAGAAAACAGAGAAGAAATGTTTAGACCAGGTTAGATCTATCACTAATTCTAGCTAGTAAAAGCCTTATAGCCTAACATAGAACCTGGAACTCATCTTATTTACCCCTTGCCGGGAACCAGAAAACTTTTTTTTTTTTTATCCAAACAAAACAGTTGTGATCTAACAAGATTCCTTAATATAACAAAGTCGATCACAACTATATATAGCGAAACCATGGATTCCTACCAGAGTAGAGCATTAACACAAACAAGGACAGAAACAAACAAAACCATAATGAAAATAATAAAAAACAAAATAAGACAAAACAAGCCCAAAAAGAAAAAAAAGGAAAAAAAGGAAAAGGAAAAAGGGGGGTGGACTACGTCAATTCCAGAAAAAATGGGGTAGATTAGGATTTACCATATCCCTAGTAGAATAAGTTCACTATCCTTAAAAGGATAGATTATATACTCAATCTCACTAGGGGTTAGTGTTTTGATAAATTGTGACCACTTGGAAAAGAGGTTCTTTATATCTTTATCATTTTGTAAATTAGTGTCGAGTTGTTCAATGATACATTGCTTCTTTAGGCAGTTTTTTACTTCAGTTAAGCTCGGAGTGGCTTTTAGTTTCCATTTCTTTAGAATCAGATATCTAACCGCTAATATAGCCATGCTTATAATTTTGCTAGTGTGGTATAGAGGGGTAAGATTTTCAGCAAAGAAGACTATCCTCCTGGGAGTGAATGTAAAAGAGGGAGCCCTGACTATATTATTAAGCCAAAATTGGACTTTTAACCAAAAGTTATGGATTTTTGGACAGTCCCATATCATATGCATTAGGCCAGCAGATGGAAATGAACATTTGGGGCATTTATTGAACCCCACATTCCTGCATTTAGAACCTTTTTCTGGGGTGAAATAGGTCATATGAAGAAGCCTTAAGTGTGACTCCCTCCAGGTAGCTGAGAGAGTGACTCGAAGGGTCTCCTGGATCGAGAAGGTAAGAAAAGCTGGATCTAAGGAGTCCTGTCGAAGCGTTGAGGACCATTTGAAGTGAAGTTTCTCCAGGGTAGCAGGGCCCTTGACAGCAGTCAGAGTTTGATAGATAAAAGAAATTGATGTCAGCCCATTTTTAAATAATATCAACCACTTCTCCAGCTCTCCAAGAGACCATTCCCATCCAAAATCAGCAATCTGTTTAAGAGCAAAATGTCTCACCTGTAAATAGGCAAATAAATTTTTATTTGGGATGTGGAACTCCTGTCTAAGAAAATCAAAAGACTTAATGCATCTCCTTTCAAAATCTAAGAATTGTTCGAGATTTACCAGGCCCAGTGATGCCCATTTAGAGAATAAAGCTGACTGTACCCCTGCTGGAAACTGGGGATTGTTCAAAATTGGAACATGTCCTGAGACCTCAGTATTTATATGAAGAGCAAGACCGATCTTTCTCCAGATAGAAATTGGGTTATAGATAGAACTCATCTTCTTTATTTCATTAGGAATTGTTTTACTATTACAATGGGTCAATGCTAGCAATGAATATGGGTATACCATGTTACTCTCTAGTTCCCCGTTTGTAATATAATTACTATTGGTAAGCCAATCTGCTGCGATTCGTGCCAGGAATACTTGATTATATGAGCGTAGATCGGGGAGAGAAAGCCCTCCCTGGTCCCTAGGTAAAACTAGTCTGGCTAACGAGATTCTCGATTTTCTCTTCTGCCAAATAAATGCTCGCAAAGCAGAATTGAATGATTTAAGATCTTTTGATCTAAGAAACAGAGGAGTGTTCTGAATAACATAGAGAATTCTAGGAAGGAGAGACATTTTATATAAGGCTATACGACCCGACATTGAGAGTGGGAGATTCTGACAATTTTTTAGCATTTCCTTAACACTGGCTAAAACCGGAAGTATGTTCAAAGAGTACCAGTTGTCAGGATTAGGTGATATCCAAATGCCTAAATATTTAAAAGAGTCCTGAACAACATTAAAGGGGATAGATGTGGATGAATCCTGGGTTTGTTTAATCCAAAGAAGCTCTGATTTTGCAGAATTGACACCCTGTACCCTGAAAATGACCCAAATTCTTGGATTATAGAGAGAAGCTTTGGAATATTTCTTTGAGTGTTTGACATATATATTAGTACATCATCAGCATAAAGTGCTGTTTGCAAGACTTTTCTATTGATCTTAATCCCCTCTATCTGCTGACGAATTTGGTTTGCGAAGGGTTCGAAGGGAGAGAGGACAACCCTGCCTTGTACCTTTCTCCAGTTTTATAACCTGGGTAAGGGAGCCATTGACTATGATTCTCGTGTAGGCATTCTTATATAAATTGTTAAAAAAATTCAGAAAATGGCCCGTAAGCCCAAATTGTTGTAAAGTGAATGCTATATGGTCATGATGAACTGAGTCGAATGCCTTACCTGCGTCTATTGATATAATTGCCAGGTCTGAGGAAGCCTCTCTGCCCACCTCTCGCTGCCCCTCCCCTGCTTTGAAGTAATCTATTGCAAGGAACACTTCTCTTATTTTGGCTGAAGAATTACGTTTCATCAAAAAGCCAGCTTGGTAGTGGACAGATGAGATTGAAGCCTATGCGCCAATATCGCTGATAAGAGTTTGTAATCCGTGTTGAGAAGCGAAATTGGTCTGTAGGACTCTTTTTCGACTGGATCTTTGCCTTGTTTAAGAATAAGAGAAGTAAATGAGGCCACAAAGTCAGAGGAAGGGGTGTTACCTTTGATGTAGAGATCATTAAAAAGTGAGGTTAGATGTGGTGTTATTTCGGGCATTAGAATCTTATAAAATTCATTTGGAAGGGCATCCGGGCCCGGGGTTTTATTGAGAGCGAGATTCTTAATTGAAGCAGATACTTCAGTCTCAGTTATCGGGGCACATATCTGATCTAACATTTCAGAGGTTATCTTTGGATATTCAATTTTCCCCCAAAATTCCTCTCGTTGTTTAAGATCGGAGGTCTTATGTGCATAAGTAGATTTATAGTAATCCGTGAAGATGCTGAGAAGTTCCTTGGCTGTCTTATAAGTTTTACCTTCATATCGTATTGAATTTATTAACGGAGAGGCCCTATCGTGACTAACCAGGTTCGCAAGAAGCTTCCCAGTTTTACTCCCGAAGCGGTATAATTTCGCCTGCATTCTAAGATCTTTCTGAGATGTTTGATAAAGAAGAAACGAGTCTCTTTCTACTAAAGCAGTTGTGTACCTCATCCAGTTCTCGGGAGATTTCAGGAGAATATATTGGTTGTAAGCATTAGTGACTGATTTCAGTAATTCTTTTTCTCTTACCTTAAGTTTTTTTGTCCTTGCTATAGTGTATGCTAAGATATCACCTCGCAGGACCGCCTTGGCTGACTCCCCAAAAATAGCAGGTTTAGTAATATACTATACGATATTTGGCTACAAGCCAATTTTTGAACTTGATATCCGTAGCTAGATAACGAGGAAACCAGAAGAGCATGTTTCTTGGAGAGATAGAGCTTGGTTGGAAATAAAGAGAAATCGGAACGTGGTCCGATATAGTGATTGGGGAAATTTCTGCGATAACATTAGACTTAAAGAGCCTATCATCGAGCAAAAAAAGATCTATCCGCGATAGTGATTTATGAGCCCTTGAATGACAAGTAAAATCTCTAGCCTCAGGGTTTTGAAGTCTCCAAATGTCAGAGACCTTCAAGTTATTTGAAATTTTAATAAATAAGTTTGTTTCCAAGTTATCTCTCTTAGTTTTTATAGTATGAGAGCTCTGTCTTAATCTATCTAAAGGGTGCTTTGGGGCCATGTTGAAATCGCCACCGAGAACTAAATAGCCCTCTGCATATAACATGAGCTTATTTTGGAGAATATCCCAAAAGGAAGAGTTAAAAACATTTGGAGCATAAACATTGCAGAAAGTATAAAGAATTTTATTTATTTTAATCTTTGCAATTATGTACCTTCCTTCTTGATCTGTATCTACATGTAGAATCTCGAAGCAGAGTTTTTTCCCTAGGAGGATCGCCACTCCGCTCTTTCTATTTGAAGAAGCAGAAAATAAAACTTCTTTAACCCAAGAGGTCTTCAATTTAAGCACTTCTTCAGCTTTTAAATGAGTTTCTTGTAAGAAGGCTAGATCGACATGGTTCTTCCTCAGATAGGATAATATTGCCTTTTGTTTAATGGGTGAGGTGAGACCTCCTATGTTCCAAGAGATTAATTTAAATTTATTGTCGGTAGCCATTAAAACGTAGAGATATTAAAGCGTTCAGAAAGGGGAAAAAAGAAAAAGGGAGAGAAAAAAAAAAAAACAACCCACAATATACAATCATACATATAACATAATCCCATTTTAAGCAAGCTGCTGGAGGAAGTTTTCCCCAACTTCCCTCCTTGCCTTTATTTTCTAATATTCTAATCAGTATGCGGTGCAGAGAATGTCACTTTATCTAAATTATTTTGTTTATTTTTAATCGTTCCCCGAAGGGAATATCTCCTCAAAGAATTTAGCTGCATCCTTCGCTGAGTCATAAAAGAGTGTACATCCCTCCCTCTGTATTTTTAATTTTGCTGGGTAGGGTAAAGTTGCCCGTATACCTTGGTTTATGAACCTTGAGCATATTGGGGCAATCTCCCTTCTTTTTGATGGTACTTCTGCTGAGTAGTCTTGAAAAATAAAAATTTTTACATCACCTAATAAAATAGGTTGGTGCTTGCGATAAGCTTGGAGAATTGCTATTTTATGCTGGAAATTCAAAACCTTAGCCATTATGGGCCTTGGCCTTGGATTGTTTTTATTTGGAGTAAATGTGCCTATCCTATGGGCCCTTTCAATTACTATCTTGGGATAGGAATCTGGAATTTGAAGTAGTCTAGGTAATGTCTCCGTGAGGAATTTATCTAAGTTTTCATATTGTTTTTCTTCAGGAACTCCAATAATTCTCAGATTATTCCTTCTAGATCTGTTCTCCAGATCTTCTATTTTGCTCTGCATTTTAGAAACTGTTATGTTTAGGGCATCGAGGCTGTTTTTATAGGTCATGTTAGTGTCCTCTAGGTCTGAGATCCTTTGCTCCGCTTCAAGGAGTCTCTGAGAGAATTGTTTTACCTCATTTGTTAGGGATGCTATATCTTGCTTAATCTCTACTTTTAAAGCCTCAAATTTAGGAGCTAAGGCATCGGAGATCTTGCTTACTATAGTTTGAATATCTAATGATTCCCCTATAGAAGGGTTAATAGAAAGTGTGTGTACTTCTGCTGGAGTTTCGTAGGTCGCTTTGTTTTTTTTATCTCTCTGTCTTCCTGCCATGGCTAGAGGGGAGTTTTTCATGTGATTGTGAAGGTATTTGTCCATGTGTGTAAGTAGTGTTTGGTGTAAAGTTGTAGTGTGTTTGTGAGAGAAAAAAAAAACAAAACAAAAAAAAACCCTCTTACATGGGTCTTGGACGTGAGGGTGTTGTGAAGGTGGTTCTAATATGAATTTGTGGGGTGTAACTTAGAGGGAAGGTTATAGGATATTAATCTATGTGAAAGGTGATAATTTTATGCCTGTAGCCAATTGTGCACAAAAAAAAGAGGTGTTTCTAAGTTAATTTCGTGAAGTGTAAGTTTCAGCTTGTGTAGATAGTGCAGTTTTCGTCGGTTCTTTCCCCCCCCGCTGCAGCTGTACAATAGCACAAACTTATATCAAAGCGAACGCCTGTCCCTTTTGTAAAAGTTTCTTCTGTTTCCTAGATTTTAAATCTTTAGGTCTTATATTCTTTAACTATTTAAGTCTCAAGGTTATAGTACTGGTCTCCCTTCTGCAGGGCTTATTTTTTGTTTGTCAATAGAAGTAGTTATATTTGAACCTCTGTTATTTCTATTTCAGTTACAATTTTACTTTCTTCACTTCTCTGGTTTAAATTACAAGGTTTACCATAAGCGATAATGTTATACTTATAAGAAGTCTACAAGATAAGATAAAGACTCAGTTACCCTATCTCAAATAGCCTTTTAAATAATGAGTGCACTTAGCTCTTTCTAGTTAGGCAGTTCAACGTTTTGTTGCTAATTCAGTAATCGTCCTAGGGTGTGTTGTTACCCTTATTATGTTTTAACAACCTTTTGAAGTTTTCACAGGTTACAATAGATATTTCTCTAAATGAAAGAGAATATTTCTCTTACAATGAACAAGGATGTACAAGCCCCTGCAGCCAAAGCTCCACAGTATCGCAACTCATAAGCAATACACTTTGAAAAGTAAGTACATTTAACCCTTTCCAAATAGGCAATTTAGCGTTGTGTTGCTAATTCACTGATCGCCCCAGGGTGTGCTATTTCCCTTCTTGTATCTTGACAACCTACTGTACTTTTCATAAGTTGCAACACATATTTCTCTAGGCAAAAGACATTATTTCTCTTATGAAAAACAGAGTTGTATTGAAGAGAAAAGAAAAGAAATGTGTAAACCTCAGGAGCCAAAGCTCCAATAAATCATAGCTCATAAGCAGTAAAAGGGCTCTTGGATCAATTCTTAATAGTTAACTTTATATCCCCTTCGTGATATTCATTTTCTTTGGGTTATTCTTGTATGAAGAAACAGGGAAAAAAAGCCTTTCAAGATATATACTTAAAACATCTTCCCTATAGCAATTTAACATAATATAGTGCGTTCTGTGAAAAAACCCAGTCTCTATGTTAGGTCAGTAAGTAAGCTCTTGGGTCTCCCTGTGTAGTAATATTTGTGTCAATTATATGACAACCTACTTTGTTTCTATTGGAAAGGAAAAAGAGCAATCTACACTGTTTCAGCTTTTAACCCAGTAGATGTTTGCTTATTATTTATAAGACATCCCAAAGATTCAATTTGTATAGAAGCTAAGCAAAGTTTTCTGACAGAGGGTATAGCAGTTGAAAATAAGGAAGACACACAATTTCCCCTCTACTGCAAAATCATCATTCAATACCAGTACAGTAAAACTAATTTCTTGGGTACAAAAACTTATTCTACTGAGCTAAATAGCCTTAGTTCCCTCTTTTTAGTTCAGTTTATAGCCTTTATCTTAAGTAACTTGCACCAGAAGAAAGGGGAAGAGGGAAAAAAATAACAATAGTTGAAACAAACAAAGGAAAGCAGAGAAAAAAAATAAAAAAAATTTCAGTAGCTAGTTTTCCTTCTAGCTTAATATCATATAGTTCTGTCTTATTGTATGAGTCTTTCACCAACTGATATTTTCCACAAAGTAATTATTATTATGTCTTAATGTCCTCCGCTTCCCTTGGAGCTCATTCAATTAAACTTTTTCCTTATTTCTTTTCAATCAGCTTTCTCTCTTGCTCCTTTCCCTTTAAACTCGATATTCGACCTCCATAGTTCCCAACTAAGGAGTCTCTCCCTGTGCCCTCTCCCAATATCAGCTTTCAAAACTCACCACCTCCTTTGCCACTGTGCTGCCGTAGGTCCTTCTCGGTAAGCGTCTGCCAGGAGACTCACTTGCTTGCCATACTTCCAGGAAGTTCCCCCGTGGCGTTCCTTCTCGGTTTCCGTAGTTTGCCTCCTCTCACGCAGCAAAGGTGGGAGAGGAGGGGCCCCGGCAATGGGTCCGTTTGAGCCGGTTCACAGCTTAGGATGTTTCCCTCCTTTTAAGTGCCTTTGTAAGATCCCCTTGTACCCCTCTCACGCAGCACCGGTGGGAGAGGGGGGGCGTCGCCAGGAGCCAGGTCAGACCGCACAGTGGTCGCGGAGCAAAGAGGAAATGGCTCTTCACGATCCGGTCAAGGTACGCTGCAAGGAGTCACCAACCTGCACAGGTGGGAAGGAGGATACAGGTGAGAGGGTTCAGAATGGAAAGAGTAAGGGAGTAGCCTTCCAGGGAACTCAGGGTGTTCAAGTAAATGGCTATTGAATAAGTAGGAGCACAAACAGTTTTTCCTTTTTTGTCTTTAGGTAGAGAAGCCGGTATGCGCTGTAATAGACATTCTCAGCATAGATAGATGTGAGCAGCAATACTTAGATCTTGTAACATATGTCTAGCAGCTTGCTTATTTGCTTAGCGGGGTGTAATGCCGCTATGAGGGTTCCGATTCATGCAATTTTAAGCAACTTTCTAATTTACTCCTATTATCAATAGTTCTTCATTCTCTTGCTATCTTTATTTTAAAAATAACGCATCTAAGCTATTTTTTTGGTATAGAACTCTGGACAGCACTTGTTTATTGGTGGGTGAATTTATCCACCAATCAGCAAGAACAACCCAGGTTGTTCACCAAAAATGAGCCGGCATCTAAACTTACATTCTTGCATTTCAAATAAAGATTCCAAGAGAATGAAGAAAATTTGATAATAGGAGTAAATTCGAAAGTTGCTTAAAATTGCATGTTCTATCTGAATCATGAAAGAAAAAATTTGTGTTCAGTGTCCCTTTAACACCTTGTTTGCTCCTTTTTTTTCCAATAGCAAAGTGACACTCACCAGACAAGGCTTGCCAATTACAACTTCTTAAAGAGAAAGTCAATCCTAGCATTTGTGAAACTCTAGGATTGACCATTGGGACAAATAAAGGGGACTTTCAGTCATGAAGTATAAACTACTTAATGCTGAAAGCTCCTTTATTTGTTTCAAGAGTTTGCCACACTGAGCAGCTCAGGCATCCCACGGCAGAACGCTGTTTTGCTTGAGAGGTAACTTTTTAATCTCTTAGCAAATAGCTGTGCAGGAAATCTGGCTTGGTGCCATGTGATGCCGGATTTCCCGCAAGGCTATTTGCTAAGAATTGGAAATGTAACCTCTTAGCGAACGCTTGAAACAAATAAAGGAGCTTTCAGCATGAAGTATTTTATACTTCATGACTAAACGTCCCCTTTATTTGTTCTAATGGTCAATCCTAGTGTTTACTTGTTTCGCAGTACGTTATCTTATTACCTCTGCTGAGGCCAGCTATGGATATAGATGTGGAATGGTTGGGCTTGTGAAATATGTAGCATGCACATCCAATTCTACGAATTGGTAAACCACATTTTCCAGAGTTTAATTACAGGAAAAGGATGAAAAAACAATTTTATTGCAATGTTTTTATTTCTGTTTTTTGCTTTTTACTATGGATAATTAAAGATTTTTGTATTACAAATTACAGTGTTTCGTGTCTCTTTATAAAAGATTTTCTGTCATAACTTTTAGATGACTTTCACTGACTAGGAGAGATCTCTTTGTGAATTTAGAAGGCTGTTACTTAAAACCTAGATTGCAAGCTCTTTTGGATAGCCAACACCCAAATGTAATCTGCACTTCTTTTGTCTCATTCACAGAAATGTCTTTATTTTCCCCCAAAACAGCTGTGTTTCATTACAAACATTACTCAGTGCTAGAAAAAACAGACCAGTATTCCCAGTTTCCTTATTTATACCCGCTAACCATTTTACAACACAAATAGGCAGCTTGTTCTTTTCATTGCACTCATTTTTTTTTTCAACTTCTTTATTTTGTTTTGTTTCTTTTTTTGTTAAATGGAAATGTTCTAACTTGAATGAAAACTATACTTACACACTCACTACTATATACATATTGAGTATGTGTTTATGTAAGAAGGAAATACTTTAAGGTATTCTGGAGTTTTGGGAAATTTCTGGCCTGGTAATATAGGACAATATTCTTCAATTCCATTTTGTAAAATGTCCAATATTTAATTTTATTGTATTAAGTCATTAAAGGGAAAAAGTATGATAAAAATAGCACGTAGATTAACTCATTGGTCTATCACTATCAAAACAGTTTTTTCTATGTTTATATGTAAATATTCTACCTCCAAAAAATACTGTCATAAGTAGCTGCTATAAAAATGAAAGTGATAGAAAGGCCAATAATTAAATGTGCATGGGTGCATTTCAGTTTGAAATATAAACATTTTTTGGAATATACTTCCATTAGCAAAAATGCTTTTAGTTAAGTTATTACTGGTTTTCGTGGCATACGCGCATATCCTGTGAAGGCCCCTTGCGCCAGTATTCAAAAGGGGTGGTGTTTGAATACTGGTGCACTGCACTCACAGGATATGTGCGTATGCCACGAAAACCAGTAATAACTTGACTAGAAGTATTTTTGCTAATGGAAGTATATTCCAAAAATGTTTATATTTCAAACTGAAATGCCCCCATACACATTTCATTTTTGACCTTTCAAAACAAAGCACACCAAAGAAAGCAATGACAGTGCTACAATTACAAAAGACAAACACTTTAAAAAAAAAAAAAAACTTTATTTAAATACAAAGAGAGTATTAGTCTTATACACAAGTGTATATGGGTGTCACACCTGATTAAGGGGTGTGGCCTTGACATGAGAGTTTGGCCATATCTCACACAGACTGGGTTCTATATTGGTGCAGGTATCTAATTTACATTCATTTTGTATTGTAAATATTTTACATATATCTTTGTAAAGTGGTTTGTTCTTATAGAATGTGTAGAATACGTATTTATTTATAAAAGACTAATACATTATTTTTTAAAAAAAGTTTAAATAGTTTTTGACTTTTGCCGCGATGTCATTGTTTTTTTTTTATGAAAGGGACATACAGTCAAAATGAAGCGTTCATACTTTAGACAGAGCATGCAATATTAAGAGGTTTTCTATGATCAAATTTACTTTGATATCTTGGTAACCTTTGTTGAAAACATACCTAGGTAGGCTCAGGAGCAGCAATGTACTACTGGGTGCTAGCTGCTGATTGGTGGCTACATACTAGGCATGTGCATTCAGCATTTTTGTTAGCTGAAGAATGAGGAAGAAGACAGCTACTTCTGGCATTTGCCTCATTTTATTTATCTGTGCAAATCCATACCTTAGTGGGTTGCACTTTCACAACAAGAAATCCAGCTCCAAAAAAGCTGAATGCTATGTGCGGCTGCCTTCTTTATCATCTGATAGCTAACAAAACTGCCAAATGCACATGCCTAGTACGTGCATATGCCTCTTGTCATCGCTCACCTGTGTTCAGCTAGCTCCCAGTGGGGCATTTGTGCTCTGTAGTTGTCTTGAATTATGTTTTAACCTCTTTGTATTGTTTAAAGAGACATGAAATCCAATTTTTTTTCTTCTTTCATTTTTTATATAGAGCTTGCAATTTTAAGCAACTTTCTAGTTTACTTATGTTATGAAATTTGATTTATTCTCTTGGTATCCTTTGCTGAAGGAGCAGCAATGCACTGCTGAGAGCTAGCTGCTGAGTGGAGGCTGCACATACAGTATATGTCTCCTGTCATAGGCTTACCTGATGTGTTCAGCTAGCTCCCAGTGCATTGCTGCTTGTTCAACAAAGTATACCAAGAAAAAGAAAAATTTGATAATAGAAGTAAATTGGAAATCTGTTTAAAATTCTGACTTTACTGCAATTTGTTTTGTTTTTATTGTTTTCAAAAGAGCTTTATTGAGGTATAATTCAAAATGATACAACAGTAGTGAGTCATACAGCGCAGATGTATTCTAACAGAAAACTAGTACATAACCCTCATCTCAGAGGTAGAATAGTTACACTGTAAGTCCATGTGAGCTCTATTATTTTCTTTTTTTTAACAACAAAGTTATCTAAAACAGAATGTAAACAACGTTATAGGATCAGAATGGGACTTAACAGAAACAGTAAACAAGAATATCCCGTGGCCCATATGCTTAATAGCTGTTGAATAGTGATCACCAGGTCCGGTTGCATCAAGCATCACATTCCCATGTATGTCAATCATCCATGTATGGCCGCATCCCATTTTGCCAACATAAGCTCGTGTGTTACAGCTTTATTAATTTCCCAGTAGTGGCCTCTATCCAGGTTTAAAGTGTTTGTGACCTGGGCCTTCCATTGATCTAATGTGGGGATCAAAGTCAACCTCCACCTCTGGGGGATAAGTACCTTTGCACTATTTAAAAAGTTTATAAGAAGCAACTGGAGCGGAGCCTCCTCTATTTTGGGCAATTGGTGGAAAAGCATAATCTCTGGACTCAGGGGTAAAGAAATTGAAAATGTATGTTTGATAAAGGTAAGAATCTCATTCCAAAACGGGACAATTCTGTCACAGCTCCACCATATGTGCAAAAGGTCAGCCTCCCCTCCACAACCCCTCCAACACCTCCCGTCTGTTCTTTTATAAATTTGCCTTATCCTGGTGGGAGTCAGATACCAATGTGAGATGAATTTGAAATTCATTTCTTGTATATTAGCAGAAATTGAAGATGTTTTATGCATGTAAAAGATTGTCCCCCATTCTTTTGGATCTATAATTGTATTCAAGTCTGTATGCCATTTATGTACGTAGGAAGGCATGGAGTTGTTGGGCATCAGCAGTTTGTAAATTTTGGACAGCATGTGTCGTGCAGGATGTTCCAGCATGCAAAGGCTTTCAAAGGGTGTTATTTGCTTAGTCAGGGAGGGTCTTTTAGTATGTGAGTGTACAAAGTGGGCTACCTGGGCGTACGAAAACCAGGAAGAGAACACGGAACCCCCCAATCAAAGAGCCGACAGCTCTACTCCGAATATGGGTAGGTGCTATGTCGGGGTGGAAACGTCTAAACAAAGGGATCTCAGGGTTCCCTTTAAAAGGTGTTAAGGGAGAGGGAATGGAAGCTATATGTGATGTGGTGTTCAGTAGTTTGTCCCATTGGGTGAACAATTCACTTAAGAGTGGGTACATTTTAATCAGAGATGGCCTGTTTTGTGTTGTGAGCCATGCAAGCGCACCCACATTTTTGGCTCTCAGAATATCTGAATCTAGGCGGATCCACTGTTTTTGATCAGATTGGGAGCACCACTCCGGGATGCATTGTAAAAGGGTGGCTGTTCTGTAGTGGGTTAGGTCTGGGACACCCAAGCCTCCTCTTTCCCTAGGAAGGTAGAGGGTTTTCCTTTGGACTCTGGGTCTAGTTTTATTCTACACAAAATGCCTCCACCTTTGATTGTAGTTTAATGAGATATTGATAGGGCAGTGGTAGAGGTACTGTCTGAAGGAGATAAAGGATGTGATGTAGGACATTAATTTTTAATATTTGTATCCTGCCAAACCAGGAGAAGGGTTTACCGTTCCATCTGGAAAGGTCATTCATAATTTCGCTTTGAATAAGTGTAGTTAGCCTCAATCATCTCTAATGAGTTTGCCAAAAGGTAAATACCTAGATACTTAATTTTTTGGGATTGAATCTTTAGAGGGCAGTAAGAGGAGACATTTGCCATTGTGTTATGGGGTATGGACACATTAAGTAGTTTAGATTTGGTAAGGTTAAGGGGAAAATTTGAGAAACTGCCATATGTTTTGAATTTGCTAAGCAAAGAGGGAATGGAACTATCTATATCAGTCAAAGTCAATAATACATCGTCGGCGTATAGAGCCGCTTTGTATTCTGTGTGGTGTCCTGTGATGCCCCGTATCTGTTGGTTATATCTAATTTTGTGTGCCAAGACTTCAATGGAAAGGGCGAATAGTAGGGGTGATAAGGGACATTCCTGACGTGTGCCATTACGAATCTGAAATGGGTCTGAGAGGAGGTTATTAACCTTAACTCTAGCCATGGGGCATGAATACAGGGCAAAGATTTTTCCGATAAATTTATCCCCTAGGTTCATGGATGACAGGGTGGCCCTGAGAAACTCCCAGTCCACCCTGTCAAAAGCCTTTTCGGCATCGGTAGATATTATCGCTAGCGGGATTTGATTATTTTTGGAATATGAGATCAGTTGGGTAACTTTGAGGGTATTATCCCTAGCTTCCCTCCCCAGCATAAAACCCACTTGGTCCGTATGAACTAATTGTTTTAATAGGGGATTAAGCCTGTTAGCCAACACCTTGGCATATATCTTCACATCCGAGTTCAAGAGGGAGATGGGCCGGTAACTCTCTGGCTTGGTGAGGGGCTTCCCTGGTTTAGGGAGCACCATAATATGTGCTTCCAGCATGCTTGTATTGAGTTGAATAGACCAGTAAGTTGAGGTGCGAGTATATGTATGTATGTCTTGTAGTACTTGTTACCATACCCGTCTGGACCCGGACTTTTGCCTACTGGTAGGTCCTTAATAGCATCAGTTATTTCTTTGACTGTAAACGGGTCGCTTAGCGCACAGGAGTCAGCGTCCTCAAGCCTCGGGAGGGCAGGAAGAGAGAGGTAACGAGTCAAGTCTTAGTCGTTACCGCTGAGTTTCACAGGGGAAGTGTTATGTTGTTCCTTTTGTAAATTATAGAGAGTGGAATAGTAGTTTTTAAATAAGTCTGCAATTTGCAGACTGTCCTCACAGACTTGGCCTGATTTGTTGTGCAAAGTAAGGGGTATGCTAGTCGGGTCTTGTTTGTGAAGGCGCTCTGCTGTACTGACCTCATCTATTAGTAGTTGATATTGCATTCTAAATCTTTTTCGTAGACATGCTTTATGTTTGATGAAGTCGCCCCTGATAACGCATTTGTGTGCTTCCCATATAGTTGTATGCGGTAATTTGTGTAGAGTTTAATTGAAAGTATTCTGTCAGAGATTTGTCAATAGCTGTTTTGAATAATGGGTCATTTAAAAGTGTATCATCCAGTCGCCACTGGAATGGTATAGTTGGTGTCTCGGGCCACCCCAAGGTGCATAGCACCGGGGCATGGTCCAACCAAGTTATAGGTAGGATTTCAACCGATTGCACATGTGACAGACTCGGGGGGTCTAGCAGAAAGTAGTCAAGCCGAGAGTAGGCTTGATGGGGATGGGAAAAAAAGGTGTAATCCCTTTCTCTGGGGTGGAAGGTGCGCCAGGTATCATGCACAGCTAAACTCCGAAGGCAATTGACGATATTCCTGATCTGCTTCCTAGGTATTGTTGAGGTTCCCCCAGAGGTGTCTATACCAGGGTCCAGGGGTACATTAAGATCCCCTCCCAAGATTAGAGAGCCTTTTTTACAGTCTAGTGTGGTGTTGGCTATTCCTCGAATAAATGCATGTTGTGCTGAGTTAGGCGCATATACATTAACTATTGTAACCGGTCTGCCAAAAAGCAGACCAACAAGTATCAGCTGCCTGCCATCGTGATCTCTTTCAGTATGTAACAATTGGAATGGTATGTTCTTATTAATAAGAATTCCAACTCCACATGAAAAGAACATGGTGGGGTATATCAAAGAAGGTCATTTAGGTTCTTTCCCTTTTTTAAAGTGGGGTTCTTGTATTAGAACAATATCCCCCCTGAGCCTGTTAAATTCCCTAAGTGCTATGGCTCTCTTTTCTGGTTGGTTAAGGCCCTTGACATTCAATGTTATAAAATAACTTTTTTTGTGTTTGGGAAGTCATTATGTGTCACAAGGTGCAGCCGGGATATAAAGAGGAAGGCAGGGAGGGGTAAATACTGGAGGGGAATAAAAAAAAAAAAAGGAAAAGGAAAAAAAAGGGAGGGGGCAGGGGAGAGAGAGAAACTAGGAGATATTAGAAAGAAGATGTATATTTTGATCAGCTTCGCGTCCGTAGGATGCGGTAGGTATGGGCAGCGGGAGGAAGAAGAGGGGGAAGGGGAGCAAGGAATAAGAAAGTATGTGTTATAAATAAGAGTAACTGATAGAAAGAGAAGTGAAGTAAAGAAAGAGTAAGAGAGCAATGTAGGGGTCGAGCTAAAGACTTGCAGGATCAATGGAGGGTATATTAACTATGTGGTGAATAACTCTTAGAGCAAGTAGCCTGTCAGTAAATTAGGATTGGACCCAGGGGGTGGGGATATTGATTATATTGGGGAGGTTCTATTTTCTTCTAGGAGTGTACTTATTGGCTATCAATGTGCGCTGGGCTAAGGTGAAGTAGAGTGTGCCCACCCACCCAGAAGGGGGAGCAAGCTAAAGTAACAATTGCCCTACAGCAATGGGTAACTAGGGGGAGTCCCCCTTTGTAATGATGGGTCCTCCAAGAAATACATACAAAAGAATAGTGGTATATCCCATGTCACAACATATATGTGTACCAACACTATAATTGTAATGCTTTCAGTTACACCCTTCTATCACTACATAAGAGCATAATCCCTCTATGTGTATGGAATAAACCCACATGGTATAGTTGTTGTGCAACCAGTAATACCTGCTGTGAATCGTGAGAAGGTAACTTAGCATGTTTAAATGTACATGTCAACCCCACGTCTCAGCCTGCTAGGTAAACAGGAAGTATCCCCCCAATGGGTCGAAGAGACTAGATCTCACCCAGTCCCTTCAGGTGGAGGATAGCTAAGTGAGTGCATACATTTAACCCAATGACACATAAAAAAACATAACAGCATAAAAGACAACAACATTTTGAGTAATCAGACATAGTAGACATATATACTTATCAACTAGGCCAATCTTTCAGGAAGTGTGAAGCATCTCAGCACAAGTCTCTAGTCCTCAATACAAACAGCCAGTAATGATGTCAGTCATCCTTGGGTAGCTGTATCTCAGGATTTATATGCTTGACCACAGCCATCCGTTCAGGTTGAAGAGAGGGGTCGGGTATCACCCCCCCAAGGTGTTGCAAAAGCTAGGCAAGTCATCCAAATTGCGAAACGTTGCTGTTTGGCCATCCTTGATGACTATTATACTCACAGGAAAGCCCCATCTGTAGGTAATCCGATTAGCTCTCAAGACATCTGTAATGAATTTAAGGTCCCTGCGTTTCTGTAATGTGGTTGGACTGATGTCCGAAAAAATGGAAATATTAATTCCTGCATGGGTGAGTGGCGCCTTTGTCCTGGCGCAGCACATGATGTCTTCTTTTTCTGCAAAATTGAGAACTTTCGTGATTATGTCTCTTGGGGGAGCCTTGCCAGTGGGTTTTGGCCTCAGGGCCCTGTGTGCTCTCTCCAAAATGACGTCAGGAGAATTCGGCGTTCTTTTTATTGTTCAAAATAGGTCCTGTAAATAGCCATTTAGAGCTGCTGGGCTAATTGCTTCAGGGACCCCCCTAATTCTCATATTATTCCGCCTATTGCGGTTGTCCAAGTCCTCAACCTTTTCCATTAAATTGTATATTATAGTTTCCTGCTGTTGTGTTTGTTTGTTGACGTCCTGAACATCATTATATAAGGTTTCATGTGCTTCCTCCAAGCTAGTTACACGCCTAGCAACTTTATTAATGTCCTTACGTATCTCACCAAAAAGACCCTTTACCTCCTTCAGGACTTCTTTAATATCGTCCTTAGAGGAAAGCTTTTTTAGGTCCTCCCTTGTGAGGCCAGTGACCTGCTGGCGCTGAGGGTCTGGTGTCTGTGATGAAATGTCTTTTTCCAAGTGATCTATATTATCTTCTAGAACAGTGTCCTGTACTTTAAGATATTGGGTCATAGTAGCTGACTTGCTTTGTTTATCCATTCTGGGTAACCTTTTTAGTGGCATGTCGTTCCTCATGTATATCTGTACCCAAGTATGCTATAGGGGGTGCTTTATATTGCTACTTCTGTGTTATTCAGTGCTTGCTCCGTTTCAGGGGCATGCTAAATATATATACCTTTTTTGCCCCCAAAAGGATAAGAAGGAAAAGACAAAGCACAGCGATCAATAAACTATGGGATGCACTCTGTCAAAGGATGTATGTTAACTTTTGATAAGCTGAGGAGATCGTGAGTATCAATATTTTTAGGTAGGGCCTGAGTAAAAACTTACCTTAGTTTTACCCTTTCAGGATGCGTTGCCAGGCCTGCACGTTAAGGGCTGTACACAGTTATTTGGGCCCAAGGAGTGGATTACAGGCCAGCTGATTACCTCATGCGGGCAGCCGAGGATGAAACGGAGCAGTTCCGTCTGTGATGTATGTTCGCTACCATGCGGTACAGATGCAGACTGAGCTTCTCCTGATGCCCCCGCCCCCTGATGCAAGAAACTCCCGCGGTCTCCCGGTGAGTTACACGGGCCGATGCGCAGATATGCAGCGCTTGCTATCCGTCTGGGAGGGTGCTTCGTTCTCAGCAGCAGGCCCTGTCAATGTAAAGTGGTGCCCTGAAGTCCCGGCAGAGAGCAAATGGAACAGCTGACGGGTAAGTTGTAATGGTGACCGCACAAGGCCTCGCTCGCAGCAGATCATTGGAAACTAGATTGCGGCTGCTAACAGTTGGGATCTGAGTATATCTGTGGGTTCCCCACCTTAGCGCAAAGTTCCTTTCAGGGTTGTGAGATGATATTAGTAGGTCATATGCTCATCTTTTGAGCCTGCAGGTCTTGTAGCAACGGAGCCAACTTATTCTGCAGCCATCTTCCTGCGCGGCCAGACTCCGCCCCGACTTTACTGCAATTTTAAACACATACGTATATACACATTAGAGAGTTTTATTTTTGCACTATTTTATTTTCCTTTAAAAGCAGCTTAGAGGTATGTGTAGTTTGTCACTTACAAAAAAGAACAGAATAATAATAATAAAAAAATACATTCTAGGGGGCGTGCCTAACCAACGGCCATGATAAGTCGGCTCTGGAAGTGATACAAATAATCTGCAAAATATCAGCTAAATTCAACAGAATCCAGAATCAACGAGACTTCCTTTGGTCTTTTAACTCCAGACAGAGCAGATACATATGAATATTAATGCGTTAATGATCTTCCAGGCCAGATCATGGTAGAAGAAATACTAGAGGCCTACTACGAACACAAACATCCCTCCCCCCCCCCCGAGATCGGGGGTAATCAAGTTTGGTATGGCTATTTCCAATAGAGAGGACCTTCATAAACCCCTACACAACCTGATGTGCAATTATTAGCAACAAATATGTTGCAGCTTTGATGAGCTAACACTCCTTATACAACATAGTGGCCAGGAAGACTCTCGGGTGGAAGTCGCAGGACCGAAGCCTTCTGCACCGGCTCATGTCCAGATGTCTAGGGATACAGCTGAACAAAATACTCATCCAATAGAGTTCTGATATATGGCTAACAGAAGTATACTTAGAGAGAGAGAGAGCTTCCAGAGAAGCCCAAGCCCATGATCATCCTACCTAAGTCAGAACGGGACCCAGTTGGTTCAGTCATTGCTATAACGCCCCTAGACAAATCATCAGAGCAGAACGCCATCACATCACTTGTAAATATGGAGCGGCTGCCTAACTTTCACTCGGTTTGTCGTGTCTGGTCAGGTGCCAGAGACTTACTCTCAGTGACTCTTTGGAGGGATGCGGCCGACCCACTTGAGTGCTGCCTGAGTCCCCTCTACCACCTAATGTTGGACCCCATGATACTCCAGGATGGAGCGCAGCATGAAAGTGACACAAGTCAGTTATCGTCCATTGCAGTACCATATCTGAAAAGGCGGCTCAAGTTGGGGTACTCTTGGAATACTTACGACTAGATGTATATAGATATTTCCCAGAACTTGAGGTCCTACAATCCAACAATGGAACAGTTTTGCTACAGAAGAGTATAATTGCTCCAATTTCTTTTATCCTAATTGGTGTGGGATAAGATCATTACCTGCTTAAATCAGGCAAGATGTGAAATATTCTTCACACAGCATCGCTATCCCAGTTGTTATGTTTAACCTGTTATGTAGTTTATAATACTGTAGTTTTGATTTGGGTATTTCTCTTTCTTAAATTTGAACTTTAACTTGTAATGTATCCTGTGTCAGGAATTAACCTAATGCTACTTTAAAAATTTACGTAAGCATAGTTATTGTGCAGTCTCTCATATTGTTTTTTAAGCCTGATCTCCTCTTTTGGGACCTATAGTATGTTTAGTGCTCCGCACTGGTTTTTAACAAAGTTCACGTCCACAGCACTTATTGATTTAGGAAAACTTTTAATGATGCATACAGACAAGCAAAAAACAAAAGCGACGTTTCGGGCTCACACACCCTTAATCATGTGGACGTGAACTTTGTATTATACTTACCTGGGACCTGGCCGTGGCCCCCAGTCCAGCATGCACTACCCAGGAGGGTTGTATCAGATGTTGAGCTTTGTTTGTTTTTCTATTATTCAGCCGCACTGGTTTTTGAGCACTCTACCAACATCCTGATCTGCTCTATCTAGGGAAATGCACCCACATACTTGTGTGTGAATGTCCAACTCTATACAAATCCATAGTGCTTTTACATGAATATGATACAGCCCCAATTAGGTAAAATGAGCTGTCTAAGTTCTGGAATTGATTCTCCTACACCAGGCCCAAAAATACCATTTATAGTCTTATAAGACCGCTTAAAATGCCAAAATCACTTAGAGGGGCTACAATTCTAGTAATGTTATAACCCTTTTGTCTGCCATGCAAGGCATTAACACTAGGCTATCAATATACATGTACTCCACTATCCAATATTAGTAATGACTGATTATAGAGTGAGTCATATGCCCCTGACTAACAAAATTCCTAAACGTGCAGTATTTAGACTCTAACCATCTACAGAAAGATGTGAAATGGAATAAGCTACTACGCCCCCATTTAGATTATTTTAGATTACTTTTCCTCTATGTAACTGCTTCCAATGTATAATATTGCTGTCTGCTTGTGTTTATATGCTATATTCTGGATGTCACATTAATCGTGTGTTTACTATCGTTCAGCCAATTTAATAGCACTATTGTAGACCTTGGTGTAGTGTTGAATCCAGCTCCCAGTGATTCCCGGTTAACAGCTTAAGTGTGATTTATAAAGTTCCTAGTTTAACTTAATTGCAAAGCCATCTGCAAAATTCCCTTAGTCTACTCCTCCCTTACCAAGCTAGTACCATACTTGTCACATATATATTAGCCATTTGTACACTACAAGAATATATATTGCCTATATGGCTCACTATATTCAGGGAGATTCAGTTATCCATATTAGACCAAGATGTTAATTAAGTATGGATTCTCAGTATGTGACGTAACCATAACCTAGGTTCTATGCTACTGTTTAGACTCCCTATTTGAGTACAGCGAAGCTTTTATACCAGACCCATACTAACTTTTAACACCCTGCTATTATACTAGCATTTCTATTACCACACCCATAGCTAGAATATTATTAACTACCGTTAGTCAATTGGGGCTCTACTCAGAGCTATAGTATTTAAGACTACCCCTCCCTCCCTCCATCCCAAATATAACACAAGCACATGCTCTTTATATGAAGTGTTCCTCTCAAACTAAATCATTATTACCACATTAGTAATAGTAGCCAATCTCAGCTATACTACACCTCTCGGAGCGGTGTTTACCCACTGATAAATACCCTTATTATCAGGACCCATAAGTGGTCATCAGTGGTCATCAGTGTGGCTATCACATGCCTTTTGACTCACACAACAAAGTCTCTGTTAAGCGTCTAGCTAGATAGCCATTATCGTAAGCTATTGTTATTGAAAAATGGAGGTTTGTTAAGCCTACTTTTTGTCATTCTATGTTTTCCTTTGCTTTGTTTTTCTGTTTGCTCTCCAAAGTGACTTTGTGAATTGCTACCGTTACAACTGCATGGCTATCATTGTATGTTACATTTTACGCAAAACCTCAATAAAAAACTATTAAAAAAAATAAAAAAATAAATAAATACATTCTAGACCATTCTATTTTGAACAAAGTATATGGAGATTGAAAAAATGTACATTATTTTTCTTGCAGTTCTATAATTGTAAAATATTAATCTATTAATATTGCATTTTGCTAGCTTATTCTCAAGTAATTAAAGGAACAGTGTATTGTATAATTTTCCCTTAATGTGTTTACAATTACAATTTTACCATTTGCAGAGTATAAAATGTATGGGAAATTATTCCTTTAAGTTTATTTTGTTATATTTAATAGCTTTCTCTGATAGTTGAAACCGCAACCCAATGAAACAGGCTTAGTTTCCAGGGTTATGGACCTCATTAGCTTATCTTACTATATTTACATAAAATTCTCCTTATCTTATCTCTGTATACACAGTGAGACTAATACTTAAATATTTTAAATATTTTTAAATATTTTGTTATCTCTCTGTCCCACAACCCACTGGGAGCATGATTATTTCTAAACCTTCTAATTTACATAGCTTTTCTATAACCAGTGTTTAATAATTAAATATTCATTATAGGTGGGGATTCAACAGCCAAACAAAGCTATTTCAAATGACAAAATAAAGGAAAAGGCTCTATTTGTAAACAATTTAAAGTGATATAAAATAGTCAGTTTTATTGTTGTAATAAAAAAACACTAAGTTGAGTGTTATAATTAATAGAAACCATTGCAATATGTATAATTCATCATTTTAAAAGTATTTTGCCTTTTAATTTATATTTTTTTTTAACTTCATTTGTGCAGTGTCCATGACTTCCTGTCACTGCCCTGCAAGGGGTCTAGCGTCTCTATAGGAAGACCTATCTAGCTTGATGTGATAAATCTTCTAGAGTAACATGAGTGGGTTTACTATTCAGTGAATAGTAGAGAAAAAGATGGTTTTGCCCATGCTCAGAAAAGGCAGAATGCAAATTAAGTTACCACCATGTCAGTTCTCTTATCTGCCATGAGATAAGAAAACTAACTTGTAGTTTTACAGTCTGACTAATTTTGTTTACTTTGATTTAGCATATTTGTTTTTTTACTAAAGGAGCACTGTTTAATAACACTTTACTACATTACAGAATGAAATATGGATTATTGAGAATATATTAAATTTAAAGGGAACAAAAAAAATAACTGCACACTGTCCCTTTAAACAAATAAGTGACACAAATGGAGAAGGCCAGCAGTTTAAGCTATTGGCTTCTTATCTGACATCAACTATGAAGTCTTCTGCAGTTCCTCTCATCATCTGTCATAGAACAATAATTGAATCTGGCACATCTCACTGTGAGCTGGAATATCTCCTGACGGAAGATCTCATAAATGTCTGACCAAGAATAGATTTTGATGATGCCTGGATTACAGAGGCTTTGAAATATGGTATAATATTTAGCAGGTCTGCAGGAAAGGTCTAGGCTGTCTGCATCAGACATCAATACATTACACAGCAAAGTTACTGTGCTTGATTGCATTCTGTATAACATATAACAAACTGGCTGTTGTGCTGAATAATCCTGTTATGAATCATGTATACTCTGGACAGTGAACAGATTTCTATAATCATTTATTTATTGTGAGACTTAGATTTTTGACAGTTCATAGACTGCCTGAAAGCTTATGGAGTGTTACACAAAAAAAAAAAAAAAACACAGTTATGTTTTTTTTTTCTAAAAGAACATTAAAAATGCTATTCATTGTATTAAAGGGAACATAACGTCATTATTTTTTATTTCCTGTATGTAACAGATGACATTTTAAAATGTATTGCATCATCTTTTAAAGGGACGGTTGTGCACAGATTTGTACTTCCTGTTTAAAATTAGAATAAATTGCTATTTTATACAAAGGTTTTTGTAATGTGTTAAAATAGAGCTATTTCATAGACATGATGACAATTTTAAAGTTTAATGTCCCCTTCATATTTTTTAATACAAAGTCACATTATTGGTTTAATATGGGTTAAAGGGGCATAAAAAGAAAAAAAACATATTAGAGCATTTTATTATTGCATTACTGCTTCCATATACATGTGTGTTTAACCCTTGTTTAAATTCAGCTTCAGAGCAGCAATGCACTAATGAGATCAAGCTGAACACATCTGATAAGCAATAACAAGAGGCATATTTGTGTAGCCACCTATCACCAGTGAGCTCCCAGTGCTGCTCCTAAGCCTACCTAGGAATGCTTTTGAATAAAGGATACCAAGAGAACAAAGAGAGCTTGATTATAGACATACATTTAAAAGTGTCTTTAAATTGCATTCTCTATCTGAATCACTTTTATATTTACGTTCATTTTAATGTGTGTTTTTGTATGTGTAATGTTTGACTTTGTATGAGGTATTGTACAGATATGAACACTCCCATCAAGTGAGATTAACTGACCATCTCACCAACGTCTCCATATGCAGTAGAATTGGGGTTGATTGTAGAATGAGCTTTTCAGATGTATCTCTACAAAATCTGTTGATCCTTTCAGCTGGCACTCGTTATATTAATATGGCTAAAACAAAAATGTCTAGTTCAAATAAATTAAACTAATAAAATTAATCACACTCAATAAAATATCCAAAACTTGATGAGACTTTCTTTTGATCATTTGTATAAATAGTCTCTATTCTTCATTGGAGGTGTCGCTTGAGGTTTCATGTTAAGCTTCTACACAGATTGTTTGTTTAGAATATTAGCGCCACCAAGGCAATCTACTTAACAAATAGGTTGGTGGTCATTGCCAGATGTAAGTGATAATACTTATTGTACTATGAATTGCTAATGTTATGTCATTTGTTTGTAGCTTTACTCATCTTGGGAATAAGTGATATCAGATGTTGTAATATGGTAAAATGAATGAGCAAAAGCGGAAGAAAGAACAGGTAGGTACCATTACCTACTAACACAATGTTTAAGAGTTAAAGGGACAGTCAACACCAGAATTTTTGTTGTTTAAAAAGATAGATAATCCCTTTATTACCCATTCCCCAGTTTTGCATAACCAACACAGTTATATTAATACACGTTTTAATTCTGTGACTAACTTGTATCTAAGCATCTTCTGACCGCCCCTAATCACATGACTTTTAGTTATTATCTATTGACTTGCATTGTAGCCAATTAGTGCAGTGTCTGCCACTAACCACGGGCGTGATCACAATGTTACCTATATGGCCTACATGAGCTTGCTCTCCCCTGCTGTGAAAAGTAAATAAAATAGAGGTGGCCTTCAAGGGTTCATATGTGCCTTCCTAGGTTTGCTTTCAACTAGAATACCAAGAGAACACCGCAAAATTGTTGATAAAAGTAAATTGGAAAGTTGTTTAAAATTACATGCCCTATTTGAAAAATGAGAGTTTTTTTGGACTTGACTGTCCCTTTAAATCACTGTTCTGTGTGGATGTTCTATTTCTATTACTGAATCCAAAACCATTATATCCATTGCTATGGGTGGGGCAAATCACTTGTCTATGTGTGTTCCAACTATGCAAGGGTCACTGTCAGGGAAAACATTTTTGCTCTATGTGTGTTATCAGCTGCCGGTGAAGGCTGAAACTATTGTTATCTGGGCGTTACTAGCAGAAAGAGGCGTAATCCTTTTTTCATTTGTTAAATGTATTTATGGTGGGGTTGGTGAGGGGCATAAGATGAGATTTTGGAGAGAGGCCATAAAGTGTATCCATGAGCTGAAAAAGTTGGTATTTTTAAATGTAGCAACAACAACTTCCATTTGTCCTCTCTCTTTATCACAGGTTTATCTCTCCCCCTCACCTAAACTGTTTTAATAACTCCCAATATAAAACCTTATCTTCCTGTCTTTTTCTAACATTTTTTTATAAAGATTTACATGTAATAGATATAATCCATAAATGTTCAACATGACAATATAGGCCTAAATTACAAGTGGAGTGATAATTTTTATATCGCTCATGAGCGCTAACTACACTCAAGATAAAACATTAGCGCTCTCAGGTTAGCACTGATATTACAGGTTGAAAGTAAAAAGCGTGCAAGCAAAAGACTCAGGCATGTTAATTATGACTTACCGAAGGCTTAGATGATGGTTAGTATTTTTTAGCAATAAAGTATTTTTTAATAAAGGAATATACATATGTTTGTTTTTTTTACATAATACTATTACACACTTAAAAGGACTACACTTGTGTAAATATAACTGTTATATGCACTGTGAAGCAAAAATAAAAGTGTGACTCACTTTATTACTATATTCGCTTTATTGTGGTGGTCTGGAACCAAAGCCGCAATATCTCTGAGGTAGGCATGTGTGAGTGTGTGTTCTTTCATACAGGTGGTGAGAGTCCATGATCCATTACTCCTGGGAATGACTCTTCCCTACCACTAGGAGGAGGCTAAGATTCCTAAACCCCAAGAACTTTACAAAAACCCTCCCACCTCATCAGTACCTTAATCTTTACTTTGCCTCCACTGGAGGTGGTGGAAGAATGAAGATGTGCATTTGATTCTTCAGAGAGGGGATCTTAGATTGAGTTGAGGCCTGTTTTCCCCTCAGGATACAGTTACTTGTCAGAGGGATGTATCTGGAGTATTGAAAGTGACACATATTTCACTGGTGGGGATTTAATCACATGCCTTGCCATGGCGGTTGCAGGGACTTGTTTTTTTGCCTCTGCCTGTTGGTTTGTAGATATACTCCTATTCCAGTTCCTCTGCTGTTATGCACTGGTCTTGGCTTCCTCCAGTAGCAGAGTGCCCTTGGGTAAGAACTATATTTTTTTTATTTATTTGGCACTCTATGAGCCGTATCCAACAGATATCTATCTATCTATCTATCTATCTATCTATCTATCTATCTATATATATATATATATATATATATATATATATATATATATATATATATTAGAAATAGCAGGTGTTCCAGCACTCCAACCTTGGTTCTCAATCACACACCTGGGTGCAGTCCTTGAGGAACATATAGAGCAATTCTTATTGAGTGAAGGGCACTCTCAGGATTTTTGAATATGCAAAAAAAAGGTATTTATTTCAAATAACAACAAATCTTCATAGTTGACGTTTCGGCTTTCACAGAAGCCTTCTTCAAGACAAACAACATCTCATGTCGGCATATAGCCATGCTCCACAAACAGGAAACAGTGTATATATACTGTATATATGTGTGTGTATAAATATATATATATATATATATATATATACTGTATATGTATGTGTGTGTTATCTGATATTTTCCCTTTTAAAAATGTTAATATGTTTATTTCTAAGTGCGTAATTTTTTCCGCACACGTACATTTTTTTGACGCACGCTGGCTTTTGGGTCTGCAACATATACACACACACACACAATAGTGTGCATACTTTTTGGTGCCTTTTTCTATCATTTATGACACAAGTTTGACGCACGCCTCACTTTACAAGTGTGCTGTCTGGATAAAAAAATGTACTATTCTTGTATTAGAGAATTTTATAAATTGGAGGTTTTTTAAGAGTTTCTTACATAAGGGTTAAGTGTTTCACTTTCTTCAAGAGCTCTTTTGATGGGATATTATCAATTATTTTTATGTTTCTGCATTTAACTTTATTATTAGTTTTTCTGCAGTTATAGACTTTTGTTATTCTGTTTCTAAATCTGCCTTTGAAGCTGGGTCATTTAAACATTTTACTACCAGTGTTAAATGTTTATATTGATATAATAGGTTGGATTTCCTTCAGCAACCTTGGTGTGCTTTTTTGTCCCTGTTGCAGTTTGAGATTATTTCCAGAAATTGGACTAAACCAGGTGTACCTTTTATTCCTTTTATAAGGTTTTGGGGGTCAATTTATTAAAGTCTGGCGGACATGATACACTGCTAGCTAGCAGGGCCGCTAGCAGGGGCTGTCAATCAGCCCGATAGTATAGGATCGGGTGGATTGCTGTACGCCGCCTCAGAGGTGGCGTATGAGTTAAGGAGCAGCGGTCTATAGATCGTTGCTTCTTAACTCCTGTTTCCAACAAGCCTGAAGGCTCGTGCAGAAACGGGGTGAATTGGCTCAATTCGGCCAATAATAAATTGACCTTTAAGAATGTGTATCACTTCCATGCTTCTATTATTAAGCTTTGGAAAGTAAGTTATTCCCATAGTGGGTGTGGACATTTTTTATTCTGGCTATATGTACTAACATCCCTTTGGAAGATTGTTCTTCTTTTATTGTCCCTTTAGATAGAAAGTTAAATTAATTCCTGCAAGGAAATCATATTTTCATTCCAGTGATATCTATTGCTAATGTGACTATTGAGTTATCTTTGTCTTCATGGGCAGTTTTCTTTTAATTCTACCAGTGAGATTTTTTAAACCTTTTATAATGTTTTAATGTGTAAAAGCTTTATTTTGTCATCTCTCATTAATGCTAGAGTATGTATTTAGCAGTTCTTTCTAGAAGCACATTATAATTAGATTCTTGTTTTGTTGACAGAATTTCTAATTCCAGACTTTATCAATTTCTATACGCAGAACAATGTTTTTGGGTTGTTAAGGAGCTTTTCTTCCTAAGGACTAGTAGTCCAAGGGTGTATTTAAAGCTCAGATTTGTCCCTTTCACCTGTACAGGGCTCATAAATCTTTTTCTTTCACCTAGTATCCGAGCCTTTGGGTCTGTCTGGAAATAATGGTATAGTATTTGCTTTATGTTCCAGTGCCTTTTTTCTGGATTAGAGCACTATATTCTCTGCTTGCAAGGTTGCAAAGATAGATACCAGACTCTGTCAGGTTTAGTGCCCATTAGTTTAATTGAAACAGATTATAGTTCTCCCCATTTAATATTGTATGTAAGTGCAGCCCTCGATCAGCTGCTTTGGTAGGGGGTAGGTTTTTCCTTTTTCAGGAAGCTTGGCTTTAATCTGTTTAGGTTTTTTGGAGTCTTATTATAGTCTTAAGGATATTGATTCATTTTCAGATCACGGGCCCTCAAGGCTAACTTGTGACTCAGTGGTAGCACTCTGCAATACAAGTCAGCAGTCCTGGGTTCAATACCTGGGTTGACTGTAATAGTTTGTCCTTCAGCTTAGCTTTCTAAGGACTTTCCTTTTAAGTTTATTTTTTATTCAATGTTCCTAGGAACCCTGTAAGACTCAGGTAGATGGGAACTCCATCCTATTCTTTGTTCCAAAAGTAGGAGAGTACTTTCTGGTTTCCCAAGTTCCTACCTTTGAAATGGAAACTATTTGGACTTTTCTTTGAAGTCAATTTATGTACTCATTATAATTTTAGGATGCTTACCTTTTTATGTTCTTTTTTGTCTAGAAACCTCATCGGTTTTTGAGTTTTTTTGGTCAAGCTATTTTAGTTTGTTGCTCTTCCGTTTGGTCTGGCTACAGCTCTCAGAATATTCTCCAAGGTTCTAGATACCCTCTTATCTGTAATCAGTTCTCAGGGTATTGCAGTGTTTCCTGGCTTGGATGATATATTGGTTCAAGCTCCATTTTTTTCCATTTAGCAGTATCTCTCTTCTGCAGACTGTTGTTGTCCTCAGATAAAGGTTGCTTTTCTGGGGGTTTTATTGATTCAGTTTCTATAAGTCTTTCTTTGGCAGAGCAAAGATGATTGAAGCAGGGGTTTGTCTGTTTGAACCTTCAGTCTCTGTTGTTTTCCTTCAGTTGTTCTTTGCATTTACTTTCTAAAACAAGTCTTTTTCTGTCTCGGTGGCTGAACTGTTAGCTCTTTATGCCAGGGGCTTCTCTTCTGTGATTTCTACAGATGAAAATTTTATTTTCAAGGTGAGGGGCAATCTGGGGGTCTCAGAAGGCTAAAGGAGTTCGGTTCCCTCAGGAGGTGAGATTTACTGTTTAGGTTTTTAAAAATATGTTTTCCATGTTTTCAGATTGGACTATGTTACATCTGTTGCTTATGTCATTCATCAGGGGGACGACAACTTGGAGTTCCCTAGTTATGAGGATAGTGTTTCCTGGGCAGAAGATTATTGCTATCTGATTTCTGCTGTGAATGAATTACTGGAAAGCAGTTTTTTCTCAGTATTCAGTTTTTTCCGCTTGGAAGAGTAGTCCCTTCATTCGGTTATGTTCTATCAGATTATGGATCTTTGGGTCGCCCAGATATGTGTCTGATGGCTTCCCGGTTAAATCTCAAATTTCCCAGGTACTGTGCAAGGTCCAGGGATCTTTGAACTATGTCTGTGGATACTCCGGTAGTTCAGTGGTCATTCTGGCTACCCTATATTTTTTCCACCTCTGGTATTTCATTCCAGTGTGGTTGTCAAGATTTGGCAGGAAGACCTTTTGGTGTTTGTCTGCTCTAGCTTGTTCCTGCAGTATTTGGTATGTAGATCTTATTCTGATGTCCAGTTTCTTTCCATGGCTGCTTCTTTTGTCTCCAGACCTATTTTAAAGTCATTTTTTCTATCAGGATTCAAGATCTCTCGACTTGATGGCATGGAGATAGAATCAGAAATCTTCTTTGTCTTTGAACTATTTTGTTTAGTTATTGAGTTTCTTATTCAGGATTGTAAGTTTCTGGCTAGGGGAATTATTTAAAGGTCTGGAAGGCATTTATTTCTTGGCATTCTTTTTGAATTCCATTGATTTCTTGCTTTTTTCACAGTATGGTTTGGATAAGGGTTTATCCGCCAGTTCTTTGAAGGGTCAAATTTCTTTCCTTTTTTGTTATGTTCCGTAAGAATATTGCTCATCTTCCTGACATTCATGGTTTAGTCCTAGCCTGGCCTAGAATTAAGCCTGTTATTATCCAATTTCTCTTGAGGATTTTGCAGGTTTCTACTTTTGCGCCCATTCATCAGGTGGAAATTAAACTTCTTTCTGGAAATTTTGTTAAATGTACCTATTTTATCTGTTAGAAGAGTTTCTACTCTATTATGTTTACTCCTTCTCTTATTTAGGAAAATGTTAATGTTTTCTGACAATATAAGTTGGGACATTGTAGTTCATCTCTTTATGTATTAATCCTTAGGGGTTGGTTTACCAAAGAGATTTACACTGTCGCAATTTAACATTGCACAAGCATTTCTGGTATTGTGTGTGTGTATGTATGTGTATATATATATATATATATATGTATATATGTGTGTGTATTTATATATATATATATATGTGTGTATATATATATATATATATATATAGAGAGAGAGAGAGAGAGAGAGAGAGAGATCAAAATAACAAGAGAGAAAGATCAAAATAATAAGAGAGAGAGAGAGATCAAAATAACAAGACTACTCCAATCAATATATATATATATATATACATACATATGTATATATATATATATATTGATTGGAGTAGCCGTGTTACTCCAGAGATATAGATATCAAAATAACAAGAGTATTGCATTGAGCAATGATACTTTTTTATTGGACTATCATTGCTCAATGCAATACTCTTGTTATTTTGATATCTATCTATCTATCTATCTATCTATCTATCTATCTATCTATCTATATATATATATATATATATATATATATATATCGGCTAAATTACAAGTGTTGCTTTTTATCGCTGAAAAAATGGCCATTCCAGCATAATGGCCAGTAACACATATTACAAGTCGTGTCGGCATAGCTATACCGCAAGCATTTTAGCCTGTAACGCAACATCCATTCTGCACTCAAAAAATGACGTTTTTGTGTAGGATTTTCATAGCACCGGTATTAAAGGTTGTGTGTTCAGGCTAAAAAGCTTGCATTATGCTCTATACCGACACGATCCATACCGCCATCTGAGAGCAGTAGTTATGGATTTTGCGAAAAAAAAAGTTTCACAAAACTCCTAACTAAAATGTTACAAAGTACACTAACACCGATAAACTACCTATTAACCTTTAAACTGCTGCCCTCCCGCACCGCAAACACTATATTAAACCTATTAACCCCTAATCTGCCGCCCAAAATGACAAAAAATAATAAATTACGAAAAATAAAAAACACTAACGAAATTATCAAAAATAAAAACAATAGCACCTAGTCTAATAGCCCTATAAAATTAAAAAATACCCCCCAAAATAAAAACACCCCCTAACCTACAATAAACTACCAATAGCCCTTAAAAGGACCTTTTGTAGGGCATTACCCTAAGTTAAACAGCTCTTTTACCTGTAAAAAATACAAAGTTCCCCCAACAGTAAAACCCACCACCCAACCATACCCAACCAATCCCCCCCCCCCCGAGCATTCAGCTCTTTTCCAAGTGCCCATCGCTAATCTAAAAAAAAGCCCACCCCCCAAAACCCCCCCCCCACCTAACTCTAACCCCAGAATATCTGTTCACGGTTCCTGAAGTCCGGATATCCATCTTCATCCAGGCGGTGACACCTTCATCCATCTTGGGGACATCTTCTATCTTCATCCCGGCGGTGCGGAGATATCCTGGAAGTGGATCCCATCCTCTTCATACGGTCACCGCCATACACTGAGGTTGATTGCAAGGTAGCCATTTCAAAATGGTGTACCTTGCATTCCTATTGGCTGATTTGATTCTTCAAATTCAAATCAGCCAATAGGATGAGAGCTTCTGAAAACCTATTGGCTGTTCAAAACAGAAACATTTAAAGAAACAGTACTTGATTTGTAATTGTGCACAAACTATCACACATCTGTTTACATAAATTGTAACATATTTGATCATTCAATCATATTAATTAGGGATTGCGTTTGTGGTTAAAGGAAGAAGGAACTGTCTAGATTATGTCTATATAGGAAAGACAATGCGAAAATACAGTGCCCTGTATATGCATACAATACTTTTACTACAGAAATTAAGCAAAGTCAAGTTTTTCATTCAGCCCTTTTGGTGATAGGGTATTTAAACGATATATACAAGCTACATATTTTATAAGAAGCAGATTGTCAATATCCCCTCCTCTACCATATAGAGAACATTTCTCAATCCATCTATTGAACAGTTGTGACATAACTTAAGTGTAGAGCAATATTACTATTTATTTCTCTATCTTTTGCTTTACTGATATCATTACAATGTTAAGTTTTTCTGTCTTTCAACATTCTCTTTGTCTTTCCTGTGTAGAATAAGGGACAAGGACAGTACAGAAGATAAATAATATTTTTGGATTTACAGTTTATAAATTGTCTAATCTGAAAATTCTTATCCCCAGCACTAAACTGTTTTGTCTTTACAATAAATTAGCAAAAGACACAATGGCCACATTGGAAACATCCCTGAATTTTTGGGCGTTTTTCCAGCCAGTTTAATTCTCTTGGATTTCTTGCGTAATCACTTTTCTTTATTTTTTTTAAGCTTTCAAAGCTTTATTTAAAGGGACACTGTACCCAATTTTTTTATTTTGTAATTCAGAAAGAGCATGCAATTTTAAGCAACTTTCTAATTTACTCCTATTATCAATTTTTCTTCGTTTTCTTGCTATCATTATTTGAAAAAGAAGGCATCTAAGTTTTTTTTGGGTTTCAGATCTCTGGACAGCACTTTTTTATTGGTGGATGAATTTATCCACCAATCAGCAAGAACAACCCAGGTTTTTCACCAAAAATGGGCCGGCATCTAAACTTACATTCTTGCATTTCAAATAAAGATACCAAGAAAATGAAGAAAATTTGATAATAGGAGTACATTAGAAAGTTGCTTAAAATTTCATGCTCAATATGAATCACGAAATAAAATTTTTGGGTACAGTGTCCCTTTAATGTAAACAAATATAAATGACAATTGCATAACCAGTGTAAGTGCATGAGTAGAGAACATAACATTTGTTTAATATCTGGCCGATTGACACAAACTGAATATTCATGATAATGAGAATAAATGTAACAGAGTCCACTTGCTGTTTCTGCCAGTTTAGCAGATCCTTTTTGGAACACAAATTTTATTTACTCTGTATACGTGATAAGTTGTTTTTCATGTTATGTGAATGGATGATCTTTTATCATCCAACTTTACACATACAGTAGATATCTGGGGTTTGATTATCAGTCAGATTAATTGTGTATCTCGCAATCTAGAGGGGTAGATCGTGGGTATATTTGTGGTGGGGTACGATGAAACCTTTTGGTCTGATATGACTTTTATAGATCTATAAACCCCTCTACCACCTCCCAACACAGTGGTCCCAGTGATACTGGACTTATACTGATACACACATAAGGATTCCAACCCCTTTTATATTCGATCCTACTGTATAATATATGTTTTTTACAAAAAAAATTTTTTTATTTTAATTACTCAATAAAAGTTACATTTTATAAGTTACATCAGTCCTCCCTACCCATCCTTGTATAGTTAATTTAGTCTCTTATATTAGTGTGCCACAAAAATACCTCCTTTCTCTACCCTTAATCTTTTGGATATATATTATTTTGGTATTTAGGCACTGCCTGTGCAGGGATACGTGGGTTTACCCTCCTAGGATATTCTAAGAGACCAAATACTTTCCCCCTTACCTCTTATTTTAGAGGCTGTCTATTAGTTTAGCAGATTTTTCTTTGAAAAAGTTTGCTGAGTGAGACAATGACAGCATACAACATTCAATACAAAGATTATTTGCCAATTACATTTGGAGAGAAAAGTTTGTGTCCTTGTTATCTTGGAGTGTAAATTTTGATTGTTCAATGTGAGCTAGATGTTACTGCTCCCTTATAATTGGAATATCTATCTTAGAGTCAACTGTATCTATATGAGTCTTGTTCTACACTGTGTCCACTCTTCTAACATGGCCTCATGTATATCTATGGTCCCTTTCTGTATATGATATCATCTCTCAAGATGTATTAATGTGTCTACCTGTTGCTTCCATTGCGTAATTGCTCTTTACCAATTTATCCTTCAAGTTAGGAGCTCTATGTGCTTCAAGTGATCGGAAGTCACCCACCGCATTCTTAATTTAATTTTATTCCAATGTCCATTGAATTAAGTTACAAATCTGACTCTATTGTCTGTCCCATTTTCTTTCTTTTTTTTTAAAGGAGAGCATCCCTATCAGTTTTTAATGCTCGATTCATTGTAGAATTAACATTTCTTTTTGAATAGCCTCTAGTTTAAACCTATTTGACATTTCATTTGCATGTTTTACAACACAACCTCAGAAATTGTCCAGTTGGAATACCTTTAATTAATGAAAATGGAAGATGACTTGATGCTAGCAACAATGTATTTGTTGCTGTTTCTTTATGATAGATTTCAGTACTTAATTTTGGTCCCTCTTTTTTAATTTTTACATCTAAAAAGGATAATTCAGTGGTTTTAAAATCATAACTCAGAAAAATATTTAGGTTATTTTTATTAAGTTTACCAACAAACTGCTTCAAAGACTCAGGGGTACCTTTCCAAAGGACAAATATATTGTCCACATATCAACAGATTTGTAATCCACCAATTTAAATTCTTCAAACACTATTAGCAACTCCCATAAGCCCAAATGTAAACAGGCATATGAGGGTGCACATGTAAGCACCCAAGACAGTCCCTCTAACTTGTCTATAGAATTTATTGTCAAATTTAAAAATATTATTTTGCAAAATGAAATCCAATAGTTCTATAACAAAGTCTGTATGTTTTGCATATGAGCTTCTCCAAAGTCTCCAAACAATGTCGTACTGCTAGTGATCCCAGATGGCGAGGGATAGAGGAATATAATGCCTCAATATCAAGACACCAGAATCGTATCCTCATCTACCTCTAAACCATCTAGTTGGCATAACAAATCAGTAGTGTCTTGTACAAAAGTTGGTAGTGAGGACACAAAGGGTTTTAGAAAATTATCAACATAATTACTAATGTGTTCAGTAATGTGTTCCCGAAATAATGGGGGTTCTCTTAGATTTTTGTGCAATTTTAGAAATACAGTTAAAAACTGGAATTTTGAGAAACTTGACATCTAGGTACTCAAACTCTTTCTTACTTATAATCCTATTTTTCTAGCTCTATTTAATATATGTAGTAACTCACCCTGTACTTTAGAAATTGGATTTTGAGGAAGCAACTGATATTGGTCCTTACTGTGTAACTGTCTCTTAGCTTCCAGGACATATTTTGATTAATTCATTATAACCACGTTTCCGTCCTTATCGGCTTGCTTGATAATAATTCCTGGAGTGTTCATGAGTTCATGGAGTGCCCCCCTTTCCTTTTTTGACAGATTGTCATCAACAATAGTTAGTTATTTTATCTATCTCTTTTTCCACCTCTTTGACAAGCAAATTAACTGCAAGTACTAAAGACAAGGGGCTATATAACTGGATTTGGGTCTAAAGCTATAGGTTACCATTGAGCTACATGCTCTATTAGTGCCAATATTTTGTACAGTTTCCAGGGGGATACTGTAAAAATTAAAAAAGAAGGAACAAAATTAAGTACTGGAATCTATCGTAAAGAAACAGCAACAAATACATTGTTGCTAGCATCAAGTCCTCATCCACCTTCATTAATTAAAGGTGTTCCAATTGGACAATTTCTGAAGTTGAGCAGAAATTGTTCCAGTAAAACTAAATTTGTAAAACATGCAAATGAAATGACAAATAGGTTTAAAGCTAGAGGCTATTCAAAAAGAAATGTTAACTATGCAATGAATCGAGCATTAAAAAATTATAGGGATGCTCTACTTTACAACAAAAAAGAAACTGGGACGGACAATACAGTAAAATTTGTACCTGAATTCAATGGACATTGGAATACAATTAAAACAATATTGAAAGAGAAGTGGCAGTGAAAATGTTAAGAATGTGGTGGGGGACATCCCATGACTTGTAGCACATAGAGCTCCTAACTTAAAGGATAAATTGGTAAAGAGCAATTACGCAAGAAATCCAAGAGAATTAAACTGGCTGGAAAAACGCCAAAAAATTCAGGGATGTTTCCAATGTGGTCATTGTGTCTTTTGCAAATTTATTGTAAAGACAAAACAGTTTAGTGCTGGGGATAAGAGTTTTCAGATTAGACAGTTTATAAACTGTAAATCTGAAAATTTTATTTATCTTCTGTACTGTCCTTGTCCCTTGTTCTACACAGGAATGACAAAGAGAATGTTGAAGGACAGAATAACTGAACAATGTAATGATATCAGTAAAGCAAAAGATGGAGAAATAAATAGTAACATTGCTCTACACTTTAAGTTATGTCACAACTGTTCAATAGATGGATTGAGAAATGTTCTCTATATGGTAGAGGAGGGGATATTGACAATCTGCTTCTTAGAAAATATGCATCTTGTATATAGCGTTTAAATACCCTATCACCAAAAGGGCTGAATGAAAATCTTGAATTTGCTTAATTTCTGTAGTAAAGGTATTGTATGCATATTGAGGGCACTGTATTTTGGCATTGTCCTTTCTATATAGACATAATCTAGGCAGTTCCTTCTTCCTTTAACCGCAAAGGCCACCCTTAATTAATATGATTGAATTCAATTTATGTAAACGGATGTGTGATAGTTTGTGCACAATTACAAATCAAGTACTGTTTCCTTAAATTTTGCTTGAATCTTTCACCTATCCGATTAATGGCAGTGCTTAAATACTGTTGCATTACGTGCAGAGAAGTACACCCTGAGGAAGCCCCTGTGAAGCTTGGTCACGTGGGGGGGGGGGGGGGTTGACTTTACTATCGTGTGACCAGCCCGGCTTTCCAATGCATGTGGATTACAAGTGTGCAGTTTTATGAGAAACATCCTTTGCTTATTGAATGGAATCCAGGAGTGGAGGACTATTGGGGTGATCATCTTCTTTAGTAAAGTATTGCGTTTTTCATTCTTAAATGCTGAATGCTGTGCGGTTAACACTGAGATGAAGGTGCTAACAAGTGTACCACATTTGCGATAAGATGCTGTTTGTTGCTGGACTTAATATTAAATCAGCAAGCCCTGTGTGAACTCAGTTTTGCTACCGCATACTTGGTGGCTACATTTTAACACCAATCAGCAAGCCCTACCCAGGTGCTGAACCAAAAATGGTAAAGATAGCAAGAGAATGAAGACAGTAGTAACTTACGGCTAGATTTAGAGTTGGGCGGTAGCCGTCAAAACCAGCGTTAGAGGCTCCTAACGCAGGTTTTGGCTGCCCGCTGGTATTTGGAGTCAGTCAGGAAAGGGTCTAACGCTCACTTTGCAGCCGCGACTTTTCCATACCTCAGATCCCCCTACGCCATTTGCGTATCCTATCTTTTCAATGGGATCTTTCTAATGCCGGTATTTAGAGTCGTGGCTGAAGTGAGCGTTAGAAATCTAACGACAAGACTCCAGCCGCAGAAAAAAGTCAGTAGTTAAGAGCTTTCTGGGCTAATGCCGGTTTATAAAGCTCTTAACTACTGTGCTCTAAAGTACACTAACACCCATAAACTACCTATGTACCCCTAAACCGAGGCCCCCCCACATCGCCGCCACTCTATTAAAATTTGTAACCCCTAATCTGCCGCTCCGTACACCGCCGCCACCTACGTTATCCCTATGTACCCCTAATCTGCTGCCCCTAACATCGCCGACACCTACATAATATTTATTACCCCTAATCTGCCGCCCCCAATGTCGCCACTACCTACCTACACTTATTAACCCCTAATCTGCCGACCGGACCGCACCGCTACTATAATAAATGTATTAACCCCTAATCCGCCCTCCCTAACATCGCCGACACCTAACTTCAAGCATTAACCCCTAATCTGCCGACCGGAGCTCACCGCTACTCTAATACATTTTTTAACCCCTAAAGCTAATTCTAACCCTAACCCTAACACCCCCCTAAGTTAAATATAATTTTTATCTAACAAAATAAATTAACTCTTATTAAATAAATTATTCCTATTTAAAGCTAAATACTTACCTGTAAAATAAACCCTAATATAGCTACAATATAAATAATAATTATATTGTAGCTATTTTAGGATTAATATTTATTTTACAGGCAACTTTGTAATTATTTTAACCAGGTACAATAGCTATTAAATAGTTAATAACTATTTAATAGCTACCTAGTTAAAATAATTTCAAAATTACCTTTAAAATAAATCCTAACCTAATTTACAATTAAACCTAACACTACACTATCAATAAATAAATTAAATAAACTACCTACAATTAAACCTAACACTACACTAGCAATAAATTAATTAAATACAATACCTACAAATAAATACAATTAAAGAAACTAACTAAAGTACAAAAAATAAAAAAGAACTAAGTTACAAAAAATAAAAAAATATTTACAAACATTAGAAAAATATTACAACAATTTTAAACTAATTACACCTACTCTAAGCCCCCTAATAAAATAACAAAGACCCCCCAAATAAAAAAAATGCCCTACCCTATTCTAAAATTAAAATAGAAAAGCTCTTTTACCTTACCAGCCCTGAAAAGGGCCCTTTGCGGGGCATGCCCCAAAGAATTCAGCTCTTTTGCCTGTAAAAAAAAACCCATACAATACCCCCCCCAACATTACAACCCACCACCCACATACCCCTAATCTAACCCAAACCCCCCTTAAATAAACCTAACACTAAGCCCCTGAAGATCTCCCTACCTTGTCTTCACCACACCGGGTTCACTGATTCGTTCTAGCTCCGACGTCTTCATCCAAGCCCAAGCGGGGGCTGAAGATGTCCATGATCCGACTGAAGTCTTCATCCAAGCCGGAGCTGAAGAGGTCCATGATCGGGCTGAAGTCTTCATCCAAGCGGGAGCTGAAGAGGTCCATGATCGGGCTGAAGTCTTCTATCAAGCGGCATCTTCAATCTTCTTTCTTCCGGATCCATGGTCATCCCGCCGACGCAGAACATCCATCTTCACCGACGACTTCCCGACGAATGACGGTTCCTTTAAAGGGACAGTCTAGGCCAAAATAAACTTTCATGATTCAGATAGAGCATGCAATTTTAAACAATTTTCCAATTTACTTTTATCACCAATTTTGCTTTGTTTTCTTGGTATTCTTAGTTGAAAGCTTAACCTAGGAGGTTCATATGCTAATTTCTTAGACCTTGAAGCCCACCTCTTTCAGATTGCATTTTAACAGTTTTTCACCACTAGAGGGTGTTAGTTCACGTATTTCATATAGATAACACTGTGCTTGTGCACGACAAGTTATCTGGGAGCAGGCACTGATTGGCTAGACTGCAAGTCTGTCAAAAGAACTGAAAAAAGGGGCAGTTTGCAGAGGCTTAGATACAAGATAATCACAGAGGTTAAAAGTATATTAATATAACTGTGTTGGTTATGCAAAACTGGGAAATGGGTAATAAAGGGATTATCTATCTTTTAAAACAATAAAAATTCTGGTGTAGACTGTCCCTTTAAGGGACGTCATCCAAGATGGCGTCCCTCGAATTCCGATTGGCTGATAGGATTCTATCAGCCAATCGGAATTAAGGTAGGAAAATTCTGATTGGCTGATGGAATCAGCCAATCAGAATCAAGTTCAATCCGATTGGCTGATCCGATCAGCCAATCAGATTGAGCTCACATTCTATTGGCTGTTCCGATCAGCCAATAGAATGCGAGCTCAATCTGATTGGCTGATCGGATCAGCCAATCGGATTGAACTTGATTCTGATTGGCTGATTCCATCAGCCAATCAGAATTTTCCTACCTTAATTCGTCGGTGAAGATGGATGTTCCGAGTCGGCGGGATGACCATGGATCCGGAAGAAAGAAGATTGAAGATGCCGCTTGATAGAAGACTTCAGCCCGATCATGGACCTCTTCAGCTCCCGCTTGGATGAAGACTTCAGCCCGATCATGGACCTCTTCAGCTCCGGCTTGGATGAAGACTTCAGTCGGATCATAGACATCTTCAGCCCCCGCTTGGGCTTGGATGAAGACGTCGGAGCCAGGACGAATCGGTGAACCCGGTGTGGTGAAGACAAGGTAGGGAGATCTTCAGGGGCTTAGTGTTAGGTTTATTTAAGGGGGGTTTGGGTTAGATTAGGGGTATGTGGGTGGTGGGTTGTAATGTTGGGGGGGGTATTGTATGTTTTTTTTTTACAGGCAAAAGAGCTGAATTCTTTGGGGCATGCCCCGCAAAGGGCCCTTTTCAGGGCTGGTAAGGTAAAAGAGCTTTTCTATTTTAATTTTAGAATAGGGTAGGGCATTTTTTTATTTGGGGGGTCTTTGTTATTTTATTAGGGGGCTTAGAGTAGGTGTAATTAGTTTAAAATTGTTGTAATATTTTTCTAATGTTTGTAAATATTTTTTTATTTTTTGTAACTTAGTTCTTTTTTATTTTTTGTACTTTAGTTAGTTTATTTAATTGTATTTATTTGTAGGTATTGTATTTAATTAATTTATTGCTAGTGTAGTGTTAGGTTTAATTGTAGGTAATTGTAGGTAGTTTATTTAATTTATTTATTGATAGTGTAGTGTTAGGTTTAATTGTAACTTAGGTTAGGATTTATTTTACAGGTAATTTTGTAATTATTTTAACTAGGTAACTATTAAATAGTTATTAACTATTTGATAGCTATTGTACCTGGTTAAAATAATTACAAAGTTGCCTGTAAAATAAATATTAATCCTAAAATAGCTACAATATAATTATAATTTATATTGTAGCTATATTAGGGTTTATTTTACAGGTAAGTATTTAGCTTTAAATAGGAATAATTTATTTAACAAGAGTTAATTTATTTTGTTAGATTTAAATTATATTTAACTTAGGGGGGGTGTTAGTGTTAGGGTTAGACTTAGCTTTAAGGGTTAATACATTTATTAGAGTAGCGGTGAGATCTGGTCGGCAGATTAGGGGTTAATAATTGTAGGTAGGTGAAGGTGATGTTGGGGGCGGCAGATTAGGGGTTAATAAATATAATATAGGGGCCGGCGGTGTTAGGGGCAGCAGATTAGAAGTACATAGGGATAACATAGGTTGCGGCGGTGTACGGAGCGGCAGATTAGGGGTTAATAATAATATGCAGGGGTCAGCGATAGCGGGGGCAGCAGATTAGGGGTTAATAAATATAATATAGGGGTCGGCGGTGTTAGGGGCAGCAGATTAGGGGTACATAGGGATAACGTAGGTTGCGGCGGTGTACAGAGCGGCAGATTAGGGGTTAATAATAATATGCAGGGGTCAGCGATAGCGGGGGCGGCAGATTAGGGGTTAATAAATATAATATAGGGGTTGGCGGTGTTAGGGGCAGCAGATTAGGGGTACATAGGGATAACGTAGGTTGCGGCGGTGTACGGAGCAGCAGATTAGGGGTTAATAATAATATGCAGGGGTCAGCGATAGCGGGGTCAGCAGATTAGGGGTTAATAAATATAATATAGGGGTCGGCGGTGTTAGGGGCAGCAGATTAGGGGTACATAGGGATAACGTAGGTTGCGGCGGTGTACGGAGCGGCAGATTAGGGGTTAATAATAATAATATGCAGGAGTCAGCGATAGCAGGGTCGGCAGATTAGGGGTTAATAAGTGTAAGGTTAGGGGTGTTTAGACTCAGGGTACATGTTAGGGTGTTAGGTGCAGACTTAGGAAGTGTTTCCCCATAGGAAACAATGAGGCTGTGTTAGGAGCTGAACGCTGCTTTTTTGCACGAGCACGTTTTTGAAGCTGGCCGCGTCCGTAAGCACCGCTGGAATTTAGAGTTGCAGTGGCGGTAAATATGCTATACGCTCCCTTTTTGGAGCCTAACGCAGCCCTTCTGTGAACTCTAAATACCAGCGGTATTTAAAAGGTGCGGGCGAAAAAAAGCACGCGTAGCTAACGCACCCCTTTGGCCGCAGAACTCTAAATCTAGCCGTATGAAAGTTGCTTAAAATTGCATGCTCCATGTGAATCATGAAAGTTTAATTTTGACTACACTATCCCTTTAAATATCCCTTTAAGCCAGTACTAACTGTTTGCCAGATAGAATCCCTTTGACCTGACTTCCTCTAATAGAGTCACCCTTAGGATGTACAGCCTTCCAGATGTTTTTCCCAGACACATCCAGCTGTCAGAGTCACTGCTACATTGTCTCCTCTTTCAGTTCAGCAATAAAAAGATGACAAACTGCATCCTCACACATTACTTACTCTGGCTGGAATAACACACTGGAGAAACGTAACTTCCCAATTGAAAACTGATCATCAGATGGCTTTTAATGTAAGTGCCAAACTGTACTAATGCTTGTCAGGATGTTTGACTGTGAGCTGCTTCCAAATGATAAGAATTATGGGCGGTCTGCAGATACTGGGAAGGAAGGGCAGTCTGGGGTCTTTAAAGTAAAAGCCTAGATGTTTGTTTATTATTGGATGAGTGACTTTATAAAGATCTATAATTTGTACACATTACAAAATAAAAACAGACCATAAAGTAAAACAGAATAACTGTTCTACATAAACACAGACACATGTGTGATGATAAATGTGACCACAAATAGCTATATGTCTTTAGTGTTTGTCTGTATTGCAGCCAGAATATACAAATGAAGAAAGTAAAATATAAACAGTCTGCTTCATATCTATTTTCTCCACAGCGATTTATTAAAAGGCAAATTGGAGCATGGATATGCTCAGTGGTGTTTCCAGGACTTAATTATGGGGGGCACTTCTCAGAGGCCCACCTTTGTTTTGTGGGTGGGGTTGTGGCAGGAGGGATCCGGTCAGGCATTTTGTGCGCAGGATCGGGCAGAACTGGGGTATCCTGCACAGAGAGGTGGTGAGAAAACAGAGTGACGATCACAGTTGGGAGGGGATCATAGAGTCATTATGTTGTAGAGGTCAGTATCCCCTGACGATACCACTGGATATGCTGCGCTTTCCCTTCACTTCTATTCTCCCTATTGCCAGATTCATATTTCCTTTGTTTCCTATATATGATAAAAATAAAAAATAAATATTTCTCTGATTCTGACCTATTACACATACATATCTGTTTCAGTGTTATGCAGAATTTGGAAACTAGACATGTGCATTAGATATCATCCAAATGTGAAAAAAAATTGTTTGAGGGATGAAAACCACAACTCAAAAGACAAGAAAGACTTAAAAAGTTCAAATTGAAACTATTCAAAAATGATTTAGCAATGTCCATGTCAGCCAATTAGTATGTAATCTTCACTTTTGTTCTTGGCTTTTTCTGACCCCATAAAGAAAAAAAAAGTGTTTTTTATGTGTGCTGCTCCTTTGCTTGTAGCAGTAACACTAGCTACTACTTTAACTTTATATAAGTTTTTAAGCTGCTGGTATAGCTACTCCTGTGTCCTAAAAATGTTCCATATAGGAAACAATGGATGAAACAAAGAGGCCTATTTATCAAATGTCTGTCAGACCTGATCCAACAGCGCGGATCAGGTCCGACAGACATCGCTGAATGCGGAGAGCAATACGTAGGTTTACCATACGTCCCGTTTTTGCCGGGATTGTCCCTGTTTTGAGCCCCTGTCCCAGTGTCCCACCCGTTTTTCCATTTTGCCCCGGCCGCCGGTGTTCTATCAATCATTCCAGCGAATTCATCAGACTAGCGTAGTCTGATAAATTAGCTGGAATGATAGAACACCTGCAAATCTGTGAACTTAGCTTTGATGCGCATGCGCTGCCTTTTACAGCTGTCTCGGACTGCTGCCCGTCGAAATGTGCGACAGTGACGTCACCACATTCTTGTAACAGACGGGTAGCAAAATCCGACCGATAACTTGTGCTCCGCCTCTGCTTCACACTGTTTAGGCACCTTCAATGAGAAAGCATCGTGAGGCTGCACACTGTGGCTTCCTGTTACTTGAAGCATTAGAAATACATTGCAGGGCGTTGAAGCAAATAAAAAAAACATTTTTCTTGCTGATCTTCTTGCGGATAAGTACGCGTCGTTTACTACATACTTAACTTGATCTTTGCCTTTCATATGTGTTGTTATATTTATATTTTATTATGATATCTCCATTATATTGTAATTGTGCTGCTGGGGTCACTCATCATTAAATTAATGATGATGACCCCAGCAGCACAATTATATTAACATAATTAATGATGCCCAGCAGCACAATGAAATTACCATAATTAATGTAATTAATTATGTTAATATAATTGTGCTGCTGGGGTCATCATCATTAATTGTGTTAATATAATTGTGCTGCTGGGGTCATTATCATTAATTATGTTAATATAATTGTGTTTAGTTTAATTTATTTTTAACTGGAAAATGAATTCCGGTCGGCAAATGCCTCTAGGCCACACCCCCACTGGCACCGCGCCAGGTTGTCCCAGTTTCACCTCTAAAAATTATGGTAAGGGGGGCGGAGCCTGGCAGCACACAGAGATGGATGTGTGAGACCGGAGCTCCGGAGAATGATACAGTAAAAAGGTGGCTAATGCCCTGCAAAAGCACAGAGAGTAGCAGATATGAACTAGTTTAGGGGCTAAGCTCAGTCCTGACAACTTATATCTGCAGAAAGAGAAGACTCCGGTGCTAGAACAACAGCACAACGGAACATGCGATTCAGCTGAGGATGAGACAGCCGCAGCCAGCGCCATCTTAGCTACACCACGCAGCTGCATAACAGATAGGATAATTGCCGGATGGCTCTCTCACTTTTATGACCGGCATATAACAACTGTTGAGCTCTGGGGACACAGCGGTAGCGACGGCTATAAAACCGATAGCTATTGAAGGCAATGAGCCGGCTTTGGAGGAGTGAGGGGGGAATCACCGGAGAGAAGTGAAGGTAGCGTTGAGTTGTTTTGCAAAACTCATGTCTCCCACAACACACATGGCTAATCCCATGGCGGTATTGAAACCCTGATCTATGCGCCTTTCCCTGAACTTGCACTTATATAAGCAGGATAAACTCTGAGCTGCAGTAACGTATATAAAACTAAAAATCAGTCTCAATAAACACACACTTGGGACACTATAAGGGGAATGCACAATACAGCCCCACTATAGAGCTTATACCACTATTAATAATTTGGTGATTATTAACAATCAGTAAGGTTCACCTTCTTAGAGCGAGAACCGTTAAGTGTCACATATTAAATCAGTGAAAGGATACATGTAAGATATCACGAAGATAGTAAGGATCACTACAAATAATTTTTTTTTTCTCTCCTCTATTTCTCCCCCTTTTGTAAAAAAAAGAGGGGGGGGGGGGGGCTTGTTAAGTTTTTATTCAAACATCTCTCCGGATGTTATTTAAGTGCTAGTGCAGCAGTTTGCTTGTATGGTAACTATAGTCAGCTATATGATGTCTACCAGAAGAGTCCAAAAATCTGAAAAAGCTTCTAAACTGACCCCTATGGATACCTATCTCAGATCTAACACAGCTCAGAAACAATCAGAAACCACAACAATGGAGACTGAGGAGGAGTCTGATTTGGAATCGGGTCAAAATGACTTTCTAGATGCACAGACACCTGCAACCAAGGCAGACCTTCAACTATTAGTGTCAAAACAAGATATTGCCGCTAATTTTGAGAAACTGTGGGATAAAATAGATAACCTTCACACCACGGTTACCAGTAGTCTCTCGGAAATTAAGAGTGATCTGCTTGAAATAGGGAACAGGGTTGACGCATTGGAACATGACAGAGGAGATCTGGAAGAAAATGTGTGTGTTATGTCGCAAACTGTTTCCCAACAGCAACAACTACTTATAGATCTCCAGGATAAAATGGAGGATATGGAGAATCGAGACAGGAGGTCGAACCTCCGAATAAAGGGTATTCCAGAGTCCATCACAACCCCTGATCTGCATTCATATTTGCAAAATCTTTTTAAAGCTATAACAGCGGAAGCAGAAAGCACTGAGTATTTGATCGAGAGAGCCCACAGAGCACTTCGGGCAAGACCCCAAAGAGATATGCCACCAAGAGATGTGATTATTAAATTTCTTAAATTTACCGACAAAGAAAAAATCTTAACTGCGGCAAGGAAGAATCCTACATTCAAATTTCAGGGAAATGTGCTGCAGTTTTTCCAGGATCTGTGTGTAAGAACACTACAACGACGAGGCAGACTCCGGCCTTTAACATCGCTGCTCAGAAAGCACCAGATACCATACCGCTGGGGGTTCCCCTTCGCCCTTCATATACTCAAGGATGGGAAGACGACTTCAATCAAGACAGCAGCTGAAATACCTGAAGTCTGCAAGCTTTTTGGTCTGGAGATACCAGATATACCCCTAGAGTCAGACCAGGGAGAGAAATCAGGGGCACATCTGACTTCACAAAACTATAAGAAATCAAACTGGACAAAGGTAAACAACAAGAGATCCAGACCAGGATCTCAGTTTTAAGGGGAAACAAGCTGGAAAACAAACTGGAAAACCATCCGCAGTTGAGGGACTGGTAAGATACTCTCTTAAAAGTGGACTATTCCATATGCTAGAGATAACAGACTTTATATTCGAAAGATGTATGCTGCATATACGAGACTGTTAAAAATGCTTTTGGTTTAAAAGTAGATCTGTTATCCAATATATTCTTGCTAAAACATTGCCATCTATTTAAATTGAGTTAAAGTACTGAGATAATTAGTATCAACTCCTACACCATATATTAATGCAAATGTTGTGTTATATGTTATATAGTTTTTACTGTTTTCTTTGTTTTTTTACACATGATAATTTTCATGTAAGGTTGTTTTTTAATTATTTTGCACTGTGCCATTCTCACTGTATGCCAGTTAGAAACTCTGCTGAGAGGTTCATTAAGATTTACGGCTATGAGAGGAGGGGTTGGAGGTCGTACGACAGTCAGGATAACAATCAGCTGGGACGGAGGGATAGGAGGAAGGGACTAGGATATATTTTCTATCGCATTTCCATTATGAGGTTATATAATGGCTCAGTTTTTGAATTTTCCTGGAGTTAATTTAGTATCACATAATGTGAGGGGTCTCAACTCCGACATAAAAAGGAGAACGGCGTTGACACATTATAAAAGACTTAGAGCCAATGTCGTGTTCCTGCAGGAAACCCACTTTTTAAGCTCTCAGGTACCTAAATATTGGACTAGGGAATACTCTCAGAGCTTTCATGCAACAGCAGAGACCAAGACTAAGGGGGTATCTATATTGATTCATGCATCCTTGAACTTTGCACATATAGACACTATAAAAGATAAGGAGGGTCGGTATATATTGGTAAGGGGAAGCATACAGGGAACAGAGATCCTTTTGTGTAATATATACGCACCAAATAAGCAACAGGAGCATTTCTTTAGAAATATCTCTGATTTATTGACAAATTGGTCCAGGACCAGGATAATTTTAGCGGGGGATTTTAATATAGACTTAGCGGCTATGGGGAGAGCAGGGACAGAAGCTAAGACCAAGAAAAAACAGAGGCAACAGAGGGTAGCAAACAAAGTTATGGAATTGATTGAACCACATGGCATTCAAGACGCATGGGCCATGCTATATGGGAATACCACAGACACGACATACTACTCCTCAGCACATAAATGCTACACAAAAATCGACTATGTATATGTCAGTCAAATTCTGCAACCCATATTACGCAAAGCACATATACATGCATGCGTGTGGTCAGACCACTCCATTACACAACTCCTCATGGGTTCTCTCTCGGAACCAGGGAGAACTAAAACATGGACTTTTGACCCAACGATTTTGAAACATCCTGATACTAAGATTAGGTTACTGAGAGAAATGAGTGAATATTGGAACATTAATGTGGACTCGACTGAGAATCCAATCTCGGAATGGGCAACACATAAATTAGTGGTTCGAGGGCTGTTAATTAAAGAAAAAGCATATTATAAGAAAAAAGTAGAGGCTCAACATATGACCCTTAAACAAGAGATTTCCCTGTTAGAAAATGAACATAAGCGCACTAATTCACAACTCACACTACAAAAGCTAACACAGAAAAAGTCAGACTTACTCACTATACTGAATGATACCTCCATTAGAGCAGCCCAAAGACTAAAAGCTAATTACTTTATATATGCGAACAAACCTGATAAATATTTAGCTAAAAAGATCAGGGACGAATATCAATCGATGTCTATCCCGGGCATACAGACTAGATCAGGCCATATAACTTCACACCCGCAAGAAATCGTGGATACTTTTGCAGAATATTATAGAGAACTGTATGACGGGAAAAAAGTCAAAGTATGTGACCAAACGCAAACAGCTCTTGACAGCTTTTTAGACTTAGCAAATATGCCACAATTAAACGTAGAACAACAAGACCAATTAAATGCAATTGTAACACAAGCTGAAGTAGTGACAGCCATAAAAGAACTTAAACCAGGAAAGGCTCCGGGTCCTGATGGATTCCCGGGGGAATATTATAGACTGTTCAGACAGGTATTAGTTCCCCACATAGTCAAATTTGCAAATCATATTTTGGAGGGCCATACCATACCCTTGGATCTTCTGCAGGCCAAAATTATAGTCATCCCAAAAAAAGGTAGGAATGCAGCACTATGCTCTAGTTACAGACCCATATCATTAATAAATCAAGACCTGAAGATTGTGACCAAAATACTCGCCAATCGGTTAAAACAGGTCCTGCCCTCTATTGTCCACCCGGACCAGGTGGGCTTTATTAAAAATAGGGAGGCTCCAGACAATATTAGGAGAATGATCACGGTCCTAGACTATTTGCATCACAAGCGGACGCCTTCTCTGATCCTCTCCCTGGATGCGGAGAAGGCATTCGATAGGGTTGATTGGACATATATGCATACAGTCTTGACGAGGATGGGGTTTAATGGATCATTTATGAAGGCAATAGGGTGTCTATACTCAAATCCCACAGCACACATAAGAGCAGTCGGCCACCAATCTGGAGTCATTGCTATATGTAATGGCACTAGACAGGGATGCCCATTGTCGCCCCTACTTTTCGCAATTTGTATTGAACCACTAGCTGCGAGTATACGAAACTCGCCAAATATTACTGGCCTGCAATTACGACATACTCACCATAAAATAGCTTTATTTGCAGACGATGTCTTATTGATAGTTACTAAACCACTTATCTCACTCCCCAATATATATAAGATTTTACAACAATTCTCAGATATATCAGGATACAAGGTGAATACGGACAAGTGTGAAGCACTCTCGCTAGGTATACCAAAACAAACTATTAAGTTAATAGACGCGAATTTTGATTTTAAGTGGGTGAAAGACGATATAAAATACTTAGGGGTGAAACTGACGAAGCAATCTGTCCAATTATATAAAACTAATTATGTACCCATGTTCAAACTAATAAGATCTGATCTGCAACAATGGAAGAAACATAATTTCTCTTGGTATGGCAGAATGTCATCAATTAAGATGAATATCCTACCAAGACTTTTTTATTTGTTCCGGACCCTACCTGTTAAGATAGATAAAGCAGATTTGATGGCCCTCCAGACAGACCTGCACAGATTCCTTAGGGGTTCTGGACATGCGAGAATCCCTCGGGATATCCTGACTAGCCATAGGCAACTTGGAGGTGTGGGTCTTCCTAATCTGGAAGATTATTATTTAGCAGCTAGATTGGCGCAAAATTCCCTATTGGGGAGGAAACAGGATGATGTAATTTGGCCTCGTTTAGAGGCTGAGATAGAAGGTTATAGAGATCCAGAAGATATCCTATGGAATAGAGATAGTTATAAACTTAAAACAGGATACAGGAACCCGATTACTGAGACAGCAGTTAAACAGTTAGTTATGGCGGACAGACGAGGTTTGACTCTACCTGCTAACTCGTTAATAAAACCTCTAAAATATATTTTGTCAGGGGAGTTAAGTCGATTAATAGATAAATGGGCACACAAGGACCTTTACCGAATAGCTGACTTTTTAGAACATAATAGAATTATGACTTTCAATCAACTACAAAGAAAGATTGACCCTGTCCCTCTGCCTTGGTTCCTGTATCTGCAGATAGCTTCGGCCATTAATATGTATATCAGGACAGGCACCGAACCTAAGACGAAAACTACTTTTGAAAAACTGTATAGTGCAACACATAGACAAAAACAGGCTATTTCACAATTATATTTACATATACAAGACACACGTACAATAACGAAATCTGCTATCATGTTGCAATGGGAAAAAGATGTAGGCACAACATTAGATATTCACACTTGGAACCAATTGTTCCTAGAATCTAATAAGGGCTTACTGGGCGCAGATCTGAGGGAAAACAGCATTAAGACAGTATTTCGCTGGTATTTAACACCTTTGAAGACGTCACATATGGTTAAGGGAGGCACCAGGCAATGCTATAGGGGTTGCACACAATTGGGCACTTATCTCCATATGTGGTGGGAGTGCCCACAGGTGCAAAAGGTGTGGCTCGATCTTTCTGAGATGATATCGGTAATTCTAGATGAACGAGTAACATTAACACCCATGCAAGCATTACTGAATGAGGGGGACTCGAGATTCAACTTGCACGTAAATAAATTTATTAGAACGGTATGTACAGTGACTCGTATATCTATAGCCAAATATTGGAAAGTGGGAGCACCAGAGTGGAGGGAGGTTTTGGGAAGAATAAGGAATGTATTTTTTATGTGTGAGACAGCTGCATATATTCAGGGTACGGTGGAGTCTTTTAATAACACTTGGTTTTACTGGATTCTAAATGAAAAATGTTTATAGGTTATGTATTGAATGGAAGACAAGGGTGGATAGGACTCAGATATAAATAGATAAGTTATAAAGATGGACTCAGCGGAGCACTAAGACAAGGTAAAATGTTGGGAGAGATCTAAAGATACACTAGTAGACGGAGGCATACAGTGCAACGGCATAATGGTTACAGATGTTTTATGCGTTGATTGTTATAATTTATTTTATTTTATTTTTTTTCTTGTGTTTTTCAAGAAAAAGGGAACATTTCATAAGAGACTTGTGCTCTTACGGGAGCTCTAACCTAAGATATACATTGTCATTTGACTCTAGAAAATGTACATATGGAAAGACTAAAGTAAATATTTGTTATCTACATGTCACATTGTCTCCCAAGAGACACTATTGTTGTATTTTGCAGATTGTTCAATAAAAAACATTTCAATCTAAAAATTATGGTAAGCCTATTACGCTCTCCGTATTCAGCATTGCACCAGCAGCTCTTGTGAGCTGCTGGTGCAACGCTGCCCCCTGCAGACTCGCGGCCAATCGGCGGCCAGCAGGGGGGTGTCAATCAACCCGATCGTACTCAATCAGGTTGAATTGTGGTGTTCTCTGTCCGCCTCATCAGAGCAGACGGACAGGGTTATGGAGCAGCGGTCTTTAGACCGTTGCTTCATAACTGCTGTTTCTGGTGAGTCTGAAGACTCGCCAGAAACACGGGCCTCAAGCTCCATTCAGAGCTTGATAAATGGGCCTCATTTTCCGAACAACCCCTTTAATGGATATCAGAAAAAAAATTATATTTTTTTTCATGACAAATATTTTGTTCTGTGCACATGTCCACTGTAAATCCTAGCACCACTGCCACTCCCATCACTTAGCTCAATGAGTTCAAACCATCAAGGATTGATCTGTGTGTATGGCATAATCGACCTGTGGAATATGTTAAAGGTGCATTTAAGCCTCAGTTTACTCCAAAATGTTTATTGTTTAAAAAGACAGTCCCTTTATTACCCATTCCCCAATTTTGCATAACTAAAACTGTTATATTAATATGCTTATTACCTCTGTTATAACTTTGTATCTAAGCCTCTGCAGACTGCCCCCTTATCTCAGTGTTATTTACATTTTAGCTAATTAGTGCTGACTCATGAATAGCTCAATGGACGTGAGCACAATGTTATCTATATAGCACACATGAAATAGTGCTTTCTGGCTGTGGAAAACTAATAAAATCCACTGAGATAAAGGCGGCCTGAAGGGACTAAGCAATAGTCAGAAATTGAGAGGTTTACAGGTTATAAAGTATATTAATTTAACAATGTTAGTTGTACAAAGCTGGGGAATGGATAGTAAAGGCGTTATCTATCTTTTTAAGCAATAACATTTTTGAAGTTGGCTGGCCCTTTAAACTTGATAACGGGACATTAAACACTAAATACAATTTATGCACCTTCGTCTATAACTGCCACAGTTTTGGAACCTTGATTTCACTGCAAGTATCTGAAAGCAGGTCAGCTCTGGAATGCAATGAAAACTAGATTTCATCATGGCAGGATCCATAACTAGAGGGAGGTGGAAGATAAAGTCAATACTATGCTTATAAATATATTTATAAATGTTTTATGATAATTTAACACTCATTTTATTGTCCCAATATACAAGATTTTGCAAAACAAGAGCAGTTCAGATACACCACTTGAAAAGCCTGTTGGAATCCATGTTCCTTTGGTATGGGCCATTGGGTACAGGTGTAAATGAGCTTGTATTCTGAGCTAACCAATCACTTTGCAGGTGCAGGTACATTTCCGCATACTTAAGTATGGTGGAGGCACCCCAGCCTGTCTTGTGCAAGTGCAAAAGACATACTTTTCAATCTATTTGACAGAATGTATAACACAATGTTGTTTTATTTGATTTAATTAAGCATTTTACCTTGAGATTAAATGTTGAATATTATCAGTGTCAGTGTAATAACCAATAATTAATCAGACAGTAGTATTTATTAAAAGAGATTGAATTACAAAGCTAAATTCTATTGCAATTCTAATAATTATTGCATTAGTATGTTTGTTTAAGGTATATTGAGTTTTTTGTTAAATGGTACCACAAAACAAACACACACACACACACAAAATAGAAATATTTTCTTGCTTTTAATTATAGAATAAAACACAAAAGTAAAAGAAAAATACTAATATTTTTCTAATCCAAAAATCCACAATGAAAAACCAAAGGCAGAATTGAATAATTGACATAAGTATAGCAAGATAAAAGTCTTGTTGCTATTAATAGCAGCTGAGCCAGTAGCTATCAGCACTTACACTTTATCAGTAGTTTTCAGAATCCTGCCTCATAAATAATACCACCCTCCCATACAAACGGCTTGCAAAATTACACTTCCCTTTACTATCAATGGGTAGCGCGGGAAACCTGTATGTTCTGGTTTATCAATCAGCTCACAAGTTCATAGAAGTTATTGATATATTCAGGCTAACCCTTTCCTCATAATACCTGCCTTAAAGGGACAGTCTACTCAAGAATTTTAATTGTTTAAAAAGATAGATAATCCCTTTGTTACCCATTCCCCAGTTTTGCATAACCAACAGTTATAGTAATACACTTTTTACCTCTGTGATTACCTTGTATCTAAGCTCTGCAGACTGCCCTCTTATTTCAGTTCTTTTGATAGGCTTGCATTTTAGCCAATCAGTGCCTTCTCATAAGTAACTCCACGGGCATGAGCACAATGTTATCTATATGACACACGTGAACTAACGCCCTCTAGTTGTGAAAAACTGTCAAATGCATTCAGATAAGAGGTGGCCTTTAAGGGCTTAGAAATTAGTCTACTTAGGTTTAGCTTTCAACTAAGAATACCAAGAGAACAAAGCAAATTTGGTTATAAAAGTAAGTTGGAAAGTTGTTTAAAATGACATGCCCTAACTGAATCATGAAAGTTTAATTTTTTACTTTTTTTAGTTTTAACGTAGTTGTCCTCAATAGAAATGATTAATGGTGCCTAATGCACCTGTTTCCACGTGAGCAGTCTTAAGACCGCTGCTCCTTATCTCGTTTGAGGCTTCTGAGGCTGCAGACATCAATCCGCCTGATCGAATACGATCGGTTTGATTGATACCCCCTGCTAGTGAATGTGCAGGGGGCGGCATTGCACAAGCAGTTCACCAGAACTGCTTGTGCAATGTTAAATGCTGACAGCATATGCTGTCGGCATTTAGCAATGCAGGGCGGACATGATTCGCTATAGCAAATCATGTCCACCCGGGGTATGATAAATCTACCCCTAAGAGGCAACTGGATGACAAGGATGTATATAGTAAATTGACAGAGAATCCCACTAATGAAAAATGAAATGATAGGGATAATACTATTGGCCAGACATAATAATATCATCACTGCATCAATACAAGATATTCTCACACCACAATTTCCTGTCACTCCAATCTTTCACTACTTTCCAAAAATTCACAAGAACCCAGTTTGTCCTCTTGGCCGGTTAATTATTGCAGGCATTGATTCTTTGAATGAACCCTTGTCTGAATTAATAGATTCTTTTCTCCAACTCCTAGTAAAGAATTTGCCTAGCTACATACAGGATACAACTGCATTATTATCATAAATGAAAGATATAGAATGGAAATCCACTTATAATGTTTTAGTGGTAGACGTCTCATCCCTTTACACTTAAATCCAGCATGAAAAGGGTATGGAGGCTATGGGATTCTTTAAAGATTTCCACAGCAGTTTTGAGCCAGTGACAAAACTTGTTTTACTGAGGGCAATTGAATTTCTTCTGATTTTGTTTCAGACGGACTACTATCTCCAGAGACGTGGGACAGCTATAGGGGCAAAATTTGCCCCCTCCTATGCCAACCTTTTTATGGGTTGGTGGGAGATGTCCCTCATCTATGGAGATAGGAATCCATACAGAGAGAGGATCATACACTATTATTGTTTTTATAGATGATCTGTTTTTTCATTTTTGAGGGAAGTGAGGATGAAACTGACAAATTCTGTGAATATCTCAATCAGAACAAATGTGGATTTAAATTTATTGGGGAGCATAATGCGAAATCTGTGAACTTTTAACACCTTACCATTAAAAGTAATGAAACAGAACATACAATAGAAATTACTCTGTTTAGGAAATCCACTGCTGGTAATAAGATTATACAATAGAATTCATGCCATCCAAGACATGTAGTAAGAGGCATACCCAAGGGGGAATTCACACAAGTAAAAAGGAATTATATGAAGGAGGTGGATTATCAGAAGCAAGCAATACAAACTGTGACAAGACTAAAAGAAAGGGGCTATACAGATGAAATTCTTAATAAGGCTAAAAAACAGAATTTATGTTTACCTGATAAATTTCTTTCTCCTACGGTGTATCCGGTCCACGGCTTCATCCTTACTTGTGGGATATTCTCAATCCCTACAGGAAGTGGCAAAGAGAGCACACAGCAGAGCTGTCCATATAGCTCCCCTCAGGCCCCGCCCCCCCAGTCATTCGACCGACGGTTAGGAGAAAAAGGAGAACCATAGGGTGCAGTGGTGACTGTAGTTTACAAAAAATAAATTTAAACCTGACCAAAATGCCAGGGCGGGCCATGGACCGGATACACCGTAGGAGAAAGAAATTTATCAGGTAAACATAAATTCTGTTTTCTCCTACATTGGTGTATCCGGTCCACGGCTTCATCCTTACTTGTGGGAACCAATACCAAAGCTTTAGGACACGGATGAAGGGAGGGAACAAGTCAGGTAACCTAAATGGAAGGCACCACTGCTTTCAAAACCTTTCTCCCAAAAATAGCCTCCGAAGAAGCAAAAGTATCGAATTTGTAAAATTTGGCAAACGTATGCAGTGAAGACCAAGTCGCTGCCTTACAAATCTGTTCAACAGAAGCCTCATTCTTGAAAGCCCATGTGGAAGCCACAGCTCTAGTAGAGTGAGCTATAATTCATTCAGGAGGCTGCCTTCCAGCAGTCTCATAAGCCAACCGGATGATGCTTTTCAGCCACATCAAGATTGTGTAACAGACGTTCCTTGTTAGAAACTGGATTAGGACACAGAGAAGGAACAACTATTTCCTGGTTGATATTCTTATTGGAAACCACTTTTGGAAGAAAACCAGGTTTGGTACATAAAACGACCTTATCTGTACCAGATAGGGTGAATTACACTGCAAAGCAGACAATTCAGAAACTCTTCTAGCAGAAGAAATAGCTACTAAAAACAAAACTTTCCAAGATAGTAACTTAATATCTATGGAATGTAGAGGTTCAAACGGAACCCCTTGAAGAACTGAAAGAACTAAATTTAGACTCCATGGAGGAGCCACAGGTCTTTAGACAGGCTTGATTCTGACTAAAGCCTGTACAAATGCCTGAATATGTACAGACGCTTGTGTAACAAAACAGACAGAGCAGATATCTGTCCCTTTAAAGAACTAGCTGACAGACCTTTCTCCAATCCTTCTTGGAGAAAAGATAGTATCCTTGGAATCCTAATCTTACTCCATGAGTAACCCTTGGATTCGCACCAGCAAAGATATTTCCGCCATATCTTATGGTAAATTTTCCTGGTGACAGGCTTTCTAGCCTGGATCAGAGTATCTATAACTGATTCCGAAAACCCACGCTTAGCTAGAATCAAGCGTTCAATCTCCAAGCAGTCAGTTGCAGAGAAACTAGGTTTGGATGTTTGAATTAGAAGGTCCTGCCTCAAAGGCAGCTTCCATGGTGGAACCGATGACATATCACCAGGTCTGCATACCAAGTCCTGCGTGGCCACGCAGGAGCTGTCAGAATTACTGAAGCCTTCTCCTGTTTGATCCTGGCTACTAGCCGGGGGAGAAGGGGAAACGGTGGAAAGACATAAGCTAGATTGAACGACCAAGGCACTACTAAGGCATCTACCAATGTCACCTTGGGATCCCTGGACCTGGACCCGTAACGTGTAACTTTGGAGTTCTGACGTGACGCCATCAGATCCAGATCTGGAATGCCCCATAGCTGGGTCAGCTGAGCAAAAACCTCCGGGTGGAGTTCCCACTCCCCCGGATGGAAAGTCTGACGACTCCGATAATTCGCTACCCAGTTGTCCACTCCTGGGATGTGAATTGCTGATAGATGGCAGGAGTGATCCTCTGCCCATTTGATGATCTTGGATACCTCCCTCATCGCCAGGGAACTCTTTGTTCCCCCCTGATGATTGATGTACGCTACAGTCGTCATGTTGTCCGACTGAAATCTGATGAATTTGGCCTCCGCTAGTTGAGGCCATGCTCTCAATTCCAAAATGTTTATCGGGAGAAGAGATTCTTCCCGAGACCATAGACCCTGAGCCTTCAGGGACTTCCAGACCGCGCCCCAGCCTAAGAGGCTGGCGTCGATCGTGACAATGATCCACTCCGGTCTTCGGAAACTCATTCCCTGAGACAGGTGATCCTGAGACAACCACCAGAGGAGTGAGTCTCTGGTTTGCTGGTCCATCTGAATCTGGGGAGACAAATCTGCATAATCCCCATTCCATTGTTTGAGCATGCACAGTTGCAATGGTCTTAAATGAATTCGAGCAAAAGGAACCACGTCCATTGCCGCAACCATTAGTCCTATTACCTCCATGCACTGAGCTAAGGAGGGTTGAGGAATGGATTGAAGAACTCAACAAGTGTTCAAAAGTTTTAATTTCCTGACCTCTGTCAGAAAGATTTTCATTTCTACCGAGTCTATTATTGTTCCCAGGAAGGGAACCCTTGTGAACGGGGACAGAGAACTTTTTTCTATGTTCACCTTCCACCCGTGAGACCTTAGAAAGGCTAGAACAATGTCCGTATGAGCCCTTGCTTTGTGAAAGGACGACGCCTGTAATAAAATGTCGTCTAGGTAAGGTGCTACTGCAATGCCCCTTGGCCTTAACACCGCTAGAAGGGACCCTAGCACCTTTGTGAAAATTCTGGAAGCAGTGGCCAATCCGAAGGGAAGAGCCATGAACTGGTAATGCTTGTCCAGAAAGGCGAACCTCAGAAACTGATGGTGATCTTTGTGGATAGGAATATGCAGGTACGCATCCTTTAAGTCCACAGTAGTCATATATTGACCCTCCTGGATCATTGGTAAAATTGTCCGAATGGTTTCCATTTTGAATGATGGAACTCTGAGGAATTTGTTTAGGATCTTTAAATCCAGAATTGGCCTGAAAGTTCCTTCCTTTCTGGGAACTACAAACAGGTTTGAGTAAAATCCCAGTCCTTGTTCTGCTGTTGGAACTGGGTTTATCACTCCCATTTTTAAAAGGTCTTCTACGCAATGTAAGAATGCCTGTCTCTTTATCTGGTCTAAAGATAAGCGAGACATGTAGAACCTTCCCCTTGGAGGAAGGCCCTTGAATTCTAGAAGATACCCCTGAGAGACAATTTCTAGTGCCCAGGGGTCCGGAACATCTCTTGCCCAGGCCTGAGCAAAGAGAGAAAGTCTGCCCCCTACTAGATCCGGTCCCGGATCGGGGGCTACCCCTTCATGCTGTCTTGGTAGCAGCAGCAGGCTTTTTGGCCTGTTTACCCTTGTTCCAGCCTTGCAATGGTTTCCATGCTGGTTTGGGCTGGGGTGCGTTACCATCTTGCCTAGTGGCTGTAGAGGTAGAAGCCGGTACGTTCCTGAAATTGCGAAAGGAACGAAAATTAGACTTATTTTTAGCTTTGAAAGGTCTATCCTGTGGAAGGGCATGGCCCTTTCCCCCAGTGATATCTGAAATAATTTCTTTCAACTCTGGCCCGAATAGGGTCTTACCCTTGAAAGGAATATTAAGCAATTTTGTTTTGGACGACACATCCGCCGACCACGATTTTAGCCAAAGCGCCCTACGCGCCACTATTGCGAAACCAGAATTTTTCGCCGCTAATTTAGCTAACTGAAAAGCGGCATCTGTAATGAAAGAATTAGCCAACTTCAGGGCGTGAATTCTATCCATGACTTCATCATAAGAAGTCTCCTTCTGGAGCGAGTTTTCTAATTCCTCAAACCAAAAAGCAGCTGCAGTGGTTACAGGAATAATGCAAGAAATTGGTTGAAGAAGAAAACCTTGTTGAACAAAAATTTTCTTAAGTAAATCTTCTAATTTTTTATCCATAGGATCTTTGAAAGCGCAACTGTCTTCTATTGGTATAGTTGTGCGCTTAGCTAGCGTTGAAACTGCCCCCTCTACTTTAGGGACCGTCTGCCACGCGTCCCTTCTGGGGTCAACAATGGGGAACATTTTCTTAAATATAGGAGGGGGAACAAAAGGTACACCTGGCTTCTCCCACTCCTTATTCACTATATCCGCCACCCTCTTAGGTATCGGAAACGCATCAGTGTGTACTGGGACCTCTAAGAATTTATCCATTTTACACAATTTTTCTGGGACCACCAAAGGGTCACAATCATCAAGAGTAGCTAGGACCTCCTTAAGTAGAGCGCGGAGGTGTTCAAGCTTAAATTTAAATGCTATGGTATCAGGCTCTGTCTGCTGAGAAACTTTTCCTGTGTCAGAAATTTCTCCCTCAGACAGGCCCTCCCTTACCGCCAAGTCAGGTTGATGTGAGGGCACTACAGATAAATTATCCTCTGCGTCTGCTTGCTCATTTTCTGTATTTAAAACTGAGCAATCACGCTTCCTAGGAAAAGCTGGCAGTTTGGATAAAAATGCTGCGAGAGAATTATCCATTACTGCTGCTAACTGTTGCATAGCAATTGGCGCGCTAGATGTACTGGGCATCGCTTGCGCGGGCATAGCTGGTGTTGACACAGAAGGAGAGGATAGTGAGCTATCCTCACTACCTTCAGCTAAAGAATCATCTTGGGCTATATCTTTAAGCGTGATTGTACGGTCCTTAAGCTGTTTGGACGCTATGGCACACTTCACACATAAATTTAATGGGGGAACCACCTTGGCCTTTGAACATACAGAACATAGGTTATCTGAAGGGTCAGACATGTTTGACAGACTTAAACAGATCTAAAATGCAATAAAAATTATTTTTGACAAAAACGTTACTGTGTCTTTAAATAATAAAAGTGCACACTTTATTACTAAAACATCAAAAAACCATCAAATAAACATCCGATTTTAATGAAATTTTCACCACAGTGTCTTAATGCTTTGAAATGATTGCACACAAATTTTCAGACCAATTAACCCCTTAATGCCCAAACCGGAGCTAATAACAGCAATTAACCTGTTAAAAACACTACAGTACTATGCCACAGTGGCCTTTACCTTCCTTAGGGATTATTTTAGTAGGCCTCTCTGGAGTCTTTTCCTGATGCCTCTGGACTCCCCACGTGAAGCTGTATGAACTGCCTAAGCAAAACAACTGTGCAATTGAGGCCTGAAAATGAGGCCTCCTCCCTCTTCATTCCAGAGTGGAGGGGCCTTTCTGACTAGAATAGGTGTCCAAATAAGTGCCAGGCGCAAAATAAAACCCCAAAAGTGTTTTAAAGTCTGAAAAAACACCTTATTTATAGTGAAAACATGCTAAAAAGCAATCGATTTAGCCCACAATAGTGTCAACCAGCATAGAGCCCTTAATATAAGCCATCATTTTATACAGAGTCTAAGAAAAATGGCTTACCTATCCCAGAGGGGATTGCTGACAGTCTTCTAGCATTACTAGGTCTTGTTAGAAAAATTACTGATCATACCTGAAGCAGTTAAGCCTGCAAACTGTTCCCCCAACTGAAGATCTCTGGTTTCAACAGTCCTGCGTGGGAACAGCAATGGATTTTAGTTACTGGTGCTAAAATCATATTCCTCTCGGCAGAAATCTTCATCACTTTCTGCTGCAGAGTAAATAGTACAAGCCGGCACTATTTTAAAATAACAAACTCTTGATAGAAGAATAAAAAACTACAACTAAACACCACATACTCTTTACCACCCCCGTGGAGATGCTACTAGTTAGAGCGGCAAAGAGAATGACTGGGGGGGCGGAGCCTGAGGGGAGCTATATGGACAGCTCTGCTGTGTGCTCTCTTTGCCACTTCCTGTAGGGATTGAGAATATCCCACAAGTAAGGATGAAGCCGTGGACCGGATACACCAATGTAGGAGAAATTAGTGTAGACAAAACATCTAGAGAAGATTTATTGAAATGCAAACAAATTCCAAAGGAGAATGGCAAACAAAGACCCACATGTATCACCTCATACAGTCTAGAATTCAATAAGATATGTAATATCATTAAAGAGTCTATACCTATATTATATTCAGATCCCATTGTAAAGGAAATCATACAAGAAGGGTGTGATTTTATCCCCAGAGAGGGCAAAACTTTGGCGAACTACTTATCTCCTTTAAATTTAAAAACTAATACTAACAAAAGCGGATTACAAAGAAACAAAGGCTTATTTTAAATCTAGAAAACCTATCTGTAAGACCTGTAATTTTGTATCAGAAGGTGATAAGTTAAAGTCAAGTGTAATGCAACAAGAATATGACATCAACTTTTACATTAAAGGGACAGTATACTATAAAATAGTTTTTCCCTTAATGTGTTTCCAATTACTTTTTTACCAGCTGCAGAGTATAAAATGTATGAGATTTGCTTTTTTAAGGCTTATTTGTGTATATGAATTAGCGGATTTTGTGTTTTGAAGCCACAACCTAATAAAATGGGTTGAGCTTGTAGGTATAATCAGATCTCATTACTTTATCACATTGTGTAAATATATCTGCTTCTTTATCTTATATCTGTCCATAAACCAATACTTGGAGAGAACAATGGAAAAGTAACATTTTATTACCTTATCTCTTCTAAAACCCACTGGGAGTGTAATTTCTTCTACCGGCTGTGTTAATACAGCTTGGCCTCGTGGCCAAAAACTTTCAGGATGGGTGGGGATACCACAGGCTAAATAATCTAATTCAAATTCCAATATAAGGGTAATGGAAATACTTGTAAACAATTTAATACACTCAGTGGCGTCACTAGGGTTGGTGTCACCCGGTGCGGTAAGTCATGGTGTCACCCCCCCCCAGAAAGCAGACACACACAAAAACACAGGCAAACACACATACAAACACTCAGACACACTTAAAAACATACTCAGATGCACACACAAACACTCGGAAACACACTCAGACACAAACACAAAAACACACACACAAAAACACTGAGACACACAAAAACTCAGACACACACATACAAAATATGTAAACTGCACTGCATTAATTAGGAAGCTCATGCCTAGAGCTGCTCCCTGGCTCAGCAGAACATCAAATGAAAGATAAACAGAGCACTCTAAAATAAATCACTGAAGAAAAGGTTTAGGCACGCAAACTATGAAAATTCTGCTCTCTGACTCTGTTCCAAGTCTGTCAGTGCACAGCCCTGGGCCGCATGTCACTGAGCTGTGAGCACAGATAGGCAGGCAGGTTTAGGCTAGCAGCGCAACTTTGCAAGCCCCACAGCACACCCACAACATTCATAGTGAAATTGGGCAGGGGAGGAGCAAAGTACAAACAAGCAAAAGCAGCCGGGAAAACTATTTGTTGAAATTGCAGCACTGGCTCAAGGGGCAAAATAAATTGTGTGTCTACAACTTCCCCAGTCCCACTAATGTTCACAAATGCCAGCCTCTAATAAAATAATCTATGCATCTCAACATTGTATTTCTTTGAATTTCAATAAAATGTAAAAAAAAAAAAAAAAAATTTTTTTTTTTTTTTTTTTTTGGTGTCACCCCCTGGAGGGTGTCACCCGGGTGCGGCCCGCCCCCCCCCTAGTGACGCCACTGAATACACTCCAGCAGGTAAAGTAGATCATAGAGTACAAATTAAAAGGGAGACATTTTTTGAGTAAACTGTCCCTTTAACTGTGCTACAACTCATGTAGTGTATCTCTTGACGTGTCAAATTTGCCAGAAGCCGTACACAGGCAAAAAAAAAGATAATTGAAGGATAGGTTTCTTAAACATCTAAAATGTATTGAGGATGAAGACTCAGACACCCCCGTAGTAAGACATTTTAAACAACTGCATAACTCAGATATTAACAACTGCATAACTCAGATATTAATGCTTTTACTATACAAGGCCGAATAGGGCCGAATTATCATTGTGAGAGCGGACATGATCCGATATTGCGGATCATGTCCGCTGCACATCGATAAATGCCGACAGCATACTCTGTTGGCATTTATCATTGCACCAGCAGTTCTTGTGCAAATTTGTGGCCAATCTGCTAGCAGGGGATGTCAATCAACCCGATCGTATGCGATCGGGTTGATTTCTGGCGATGTCTGTCCGCTGCCTCAGAGCAGACAGACAGGTTATGGAGCAGCGGTCTTTAGAAGGCTCGCCAGAAATACGGGGCATCAAGCGCCATACAGAGCTTGATAAATTTGCCCCCATATATCTAAGTGGAAAAGGGGAGGTAATAGAGAAATAAAATTAAACAAAAGGGATGTGTTCTGGATGTTTACTTTGCAAACTAGTAGTCCTCAGGGACTAAACATGAGAAGAGATTTGGATCTATATACATAACCTCTCCATATTACGCTCTGTCCTATAGTTATAGTGCTAGATATACCTGCCTTTAAATGATCGTATATATTCTACATAGCTTAGACTGTCTTAACATCTATTTTCTATAACGTTATATAACATATACATGAATTGTAAACACAATACGAGATAATTCACTCTAAATGACATTGTGCAATGAGTATTATTCGTATTGGGAAATGTCTTTGTATCCATTAACATTTTTGACATCTAATTTAGCATTTGATTTTGTATTTTGAATAGTTGAGTTTTTTTATATTGACACTAAGGCAGTAAACCTCAAAAGGTTATATCATTTTCTTTTGTCTAGATGTGTTATAAAAACGTTGCACATCAACGGTAACGACATAAAGAAATACAGTGCAAATTAGGCAAACTTCTATTTGTGCACAATCAGGTTGAATAATGTGTAGAAAATTATTTAGAACAGGTCTCTTTACATTTCCGCAATAAAGGGAGGTGTAGACAGGTCGACAGGTATGCAGTGACCAAGTGCGCATGCGCACGAAACGCGTCTGCGTGTGACTCTGTCTACCAACCTGTTTGATTTTAATGTGTGCTGACCTGTATGCTTTTACAGGATTTAAATAAAAGTGATGGATTTTAACTACTGAAGAGTCTGTGTTTGCATAGTGCGCTATCTTTTGTGGTGTATATCGTTTCTTTGGTGTGTGGAGCAGACTCGCCATTTAGCAGCACTTACACCTGAACATAAGGGATTTGAATATTTCCACCCAGTCTCCATTGTGCCGCACCTGGAGCTATGAACATACAGCTGATAACGCATTGCTTGGGATATTTGTAAACGATCGTTTACACTGTGTTTTTTGTGGTTTCCTTTCCTCATAATACCTGCCTTAAAGGGACAGTCTACTCCAGAATTGTAATTGTTTAAAAAGATAGATAATCCCTTTATTACCCATTCCCCAGTTTTGCATAACCAACACAGTTATATTAATATACTTTTTACCTCTGTGATTACCTTGTTTCTAAGCTCTGCAGACTGCCCCCTTATTTCAGTTTTTTTTTTTTACAGACTTGCATTTTAGTCAATCAGTGCACTCTCATAAGTAACTCCACGGGCATGAGCACAATGTTATCTATATGGCACACATGAACTAATGCCCTATAGCTGTGAAAAACGTTCACATGCATTCAGATAAGAGGTGGCCTTCAAGGGCTTAGAAATTAGCCTACCTAGGTATAGCTTTCAACTAAGAATACCAAGAAAACTAAGCAAATTTGATGATAAAAGTAAGTTGGAAAGTTGTTTAAAATGACATGCTCTATCTGAATCAAGTTTAATTTTGACTAGACTGTCCCTTTAACTTGCTGTTAATCGCTAATGCAAGGGTTTTCATTTATGCAAATACCTAGTGGACATCAACATTATTATCTGCTGCACTGAATTAACTCTGGTACCTACAGATTCTTGTTCTTTAAGGAGGGAGGTGGAAGATTTACAAAGCTCTTTTCAGAAATGGCTCTGTTTCTGCTGAGCCTCCCGCTTTGCTTTCTGAACAGTATCCTTGTACTCATATGTGCTGTGAATTATCCCAGTGTGTAGTTCTGTTCTTGATGGTAAAAATATTTTTGCATGTTTAGCTTTTGAAGTGGCCGAAGGCAGAATTCATCCCAATTACCATTTGTTACTAAAACCTTGGTTGAGTCAGTGCCTTCGAAAATTCCCACTGCAAAGCTGTTCTTTAGAGTAGTGTTTTCATTACTCTACGTACAATGTATTATAAATGCAATCCGTGATAAGATCACTGAATGTAACCTTTGGTCAATAACTGTAATGCATTTTATATATAGAATAATATAATGTTTGCTTTTGTCTTTTTAACTTTAAACAGGGAATATAATTACCAAAAATATCCACTTGCCTGCCGAGCGAGTATCTGCTAAAACTTACCAGCCTACAAGAAATTTTAAAGGGACATGAAACCCAAACATTTTCTTTAATGATTCAGATAGAACATACATTTTTTTAGAAAGTTTGCAATTTACACTATTAACAGATTTTCTTCATTCTCTTGTTATTCTTTGTTGAAGAGATATCTAGATAGGTAGCGTGCACGTGTCTGCAGCACTACATGAGAGGAAATAGTGCTGCCATCTAGTGCTCTTGTTAATGTATAACATTCTTGCAAAACTGCTGCCATATAGTGCAGCAGACACGTGCACACTCCTGAGCTTGCCTTCCTGCTTTTCAACAAAGGATAACAAGAAAACAAAGAAAATTTGATGATAGAAGTAAATTGGAAAGTTGTATGTTCTATATGAATCATGAAATCTAAATTGTGGGTTTACTGTCCCTTTAATCACCCACTGGTGTCTGCGTGTATCAAATTTAAATTACAAAATGCAAAAGTAATCCTTGCACATTCTGTTTCTTTTAAAAGTCCTGACCTGCTACACAGCATAGTGTTTTGACCGGTCATACAAAAGCCATACTCCTTTATTTTTTCCCCTTTTCACTTATTATCCAACTCTTTTCAAAGGTCTGTCTCACTTTTCTTTTTCATATTGTCTATCCTTTTTTTTTTTGGCGTCATTTACTTTCTTCTTTTTTATCAAGGGTTCACTAACCTTAAGATATCTCCACTTAACATATAACTGTAAACTAAAATGAAAGCTCAGAATTTAATGATAAAGGTGCCAGATTAAGAGTGGTGCGCTAAAAGTTATGCGTGAGCGAAAAGGAGTTTATTGCAGTTGTTTGCACGCGTCAGGTGCTCTCGTATTACAAGTTGAAAATAAATGCAAACGCATGTGCGCAATCGCAATTTACGCTAGAAAGATTTCCGCATCCTCAGAGCTCTGGTTAACTGTTTCGTGAAACAAAAAAGTGTCAAAACATCAAAAATACATTTAAAAGTATGTGTGTCAAATAGATAACATTGTGCTCAGTCCCGTGGGGTTAGCACTGATTGACTAAAATACAAACCTATCAAAAGATCTGAAATAAGGGGGCAGTCTGCAGAAGCTTAGATACAAGGTAATACCAGAAGAAATATATTAATATAACACTGTTGGTTATGCAAAAACGTGGGGCTATGTAATAAAGGGATTATCTATCTTTTTAGACAGTAAAAATGTTCAAGTAGACTGTCCCTTTTAAGTGAATCTCTAACTAAAGGCAAATCAGAAAAAAGGACCAACACAATGGTCTAATTTCGATTTTTGGTGGCTGATTTATGGGAAATGTCAGCATACTCCAATAAACTTTCAAGTTCACAGCCATCACAAATTTATGGTGAGCCAACTTTAGTTGGTTCTGGACTGTGTTAATTCATTAGGGGTGCACTATTAAGCAATTTCACTCGCGTACAAACACCGCTGGAAATAAACCTTTAATGTGCATGGATTAGCGCACGTATTACAAGTTGAAAGTAAATTGTTTGCTTGCAAGTAAAACCCAATGCATTCTAACTCCAGGACTTAAACCCAACGCGAGCTAACCCGACACTGCGTTAGACCTACAGCTCTAAACCTGAAAGCAGTTATGCATATTTTATATTCCAATGTTCTTCACATAGAATAAAATGTTCTTTTCATTTTTTAAAATATATTTCTATATATTTGATATATATATATGAGTATAGATATACACAGATATCTTTATATCTGTAGGGAGAGAGGGAGGGTGAGTCAGAGAGGGGAGTTAGAGAGGGTGGCAGGTGTGTCTCACACTTTCCCCTGCAGCATTCAATGTGTGGGCGATTCTGGCTCCTGCATATTATGGGTTCTCTCCATCTTCTTCTACAAAAGGTAAGAAAGACAAAGACAGAAAGTTCAAGTCCTCAGGTCTCTGCATTCCAGTACCTAAGGTCAATTTGAAAATATTACCGATTGTCAACAAAACACCAAGGGCTAGATCACGAGTGGAGCACAAACAGTTACGCACAATAGAAAAGAGGTTTATTTCAGGTGTTTGCGCGCATTGGATTGTTCGCTCCTATTACAAGTTGAAAGTCAACACGATTGCTTGAGTGCAATTGAAGTTAATGCCCGTCTGGTTAGCTCCAGTTAACTGTTTCGTAAAACAAAAAAGAGTTACAAAACACATCAAAAATACATTACAAAGTAAAGTTACAATCATAATTTACACTATCTAATAAGAATTATTTTAAAAAAAATTATTGCACCAAAAAGTTATAAGGATTTAAGGGACAATTTACTCCAGAATTGTTATTGTTTAAAACGATAGATAATTCCTTTATTACCCATTCACCTGTTTTGCATAAAAAACACTTATATTAATACACTTTTTACCTCTCTGATTACCTTGTATCTAAGCCTTTGCAGACTGCCCCCTTATTTCAGTTCTTTTGTCAGACATGTATTTAGCCAATCAGTGCCCTCTCACTTGTAAATCCAGGGTGTGGTCACTGTGTTATCTACATGAAACACATGAAATTACGCCCTCTAGCTGTGAAAAACTGCCAAATGCATTGAAATAAGGGGTGGCCTTCAAGGTTTTAGAAATTAGCATATGAGCCTACCAAGGTTTAGCTTTCAGCAAAGAATACAAATAGAACAAAGCAAATTTGATGATAAAAGTGAATTGGAAAGTTCTTTAAAATTGAATTCCCTATCTTAATCATGAAAGTTTAATTTTGACTAGACTGTCCCTTTAAATATATGAGGTCTCAGGTGTTAGGGAAAAAAAGCTCTAAGGGCTTAAACTTAGAGATACATACAGTACATACATACATACATACATACATACACATGTCTAAATATGGATATGTGTGTGTGTATGTATGTATATATATATATATATATATATATATATATATATAAAGTATTTATCGACCTCGGAAGGATGAAGATATATATATGTATATATGTGTGTGTGTTTATATATGTGTACATATGTATTTATGTGTGTATATATGTATTTACAGACATATATACACATATAAATTCATATTTAATAAAGTGTTATACTGTGTAATTACTGTAAATATTTCACATTCTAATGTTCGGCACACAGCAGAATATGTTCTAAGTATTAATAAATAGATATTCCTATATATATATCTGTATATATCTATACCTATATATAAGCATCTATATACATTGTGTATGTGTGTATATATATATATATATATATATATGTATATATACACCTGTGTGTGTACATATATATACCTGTGTGTGTGTGTGTGTACACACACACACCTCATCGTGCTAATGCACTGTTACAGAGATCTGTGGCAACCCAAGGGTTGCAGGTTCGATCCCGGCAAGGTCCACTCAGCCTTTCATCCTTCAGAGGTCGATAAAATGAGTACCATTAAAGTAAAAGTAAAGTTTCCTCTGTTACTCACTGTTATAACATATTATGTATTAAATGAATAGGACTTTCATTCATCAAATTTTTGTAACTTGTTTGCAAATCAAGTTTTTCCTTAAAGGGACACTAAACCCAAATTTTTTATTTTGTGATTCAGATAAAGCATGCAATTTTAAGCAACTTTCTAATTTACTCCTATTATCAAATGTTTTTCATTCTCTTGGTATCTTTATTTGAAATGCAAGAATGTAAGTATAGATGCCAGCCCATTTTTGGTGAATAACCTGGGTTATTCTTGCTGATTGGTGGATAAATTCATCTGCCAATAAAAAAGTGCTGTCCATAGTGCTGAACCAAAAAAGAAGCTTAGATGCCTTCTTTTTCAAATAAAGATAGCAAGTGAACTAAGAAAAAATGATAATAGGAGTAAATTAGAAAGTTGCTTAAAATTGCATGCTCTATCTGAATCACGAAAGAAAAAATTTGGGTTCAGTAACCCTTTAAGAGCACTACTTTGAAATGATTACTGTTTTATGTAAGTTGGTGCTGATATAACTAGTTTATATATATATATATATATATATATATATATATATATATATATATATCATTATAATTTTATTATACTCTTTACTTCTTTTTTATAAAGAAATCAATTTCTCCTACATCTTCATATAAGCTCTGCCTATCAAGCCCAATAGCTCTCTATATACAACTCTGCATAACCATTATTAATACTGCAGCCCTATCATCTGAACTAATTCTCTATGAGCAAAACAAGAAATTCTTTCCTGACCCCAGGAAATATCACTGATGTCCAGAGCTGAGGAAGCAGACGAATGAGTTTTAGAAGCACATACTTTACCCAAACATGGGCAGAGTTAGACTATGGAGAAATTGAGCAGGATGTGCATATCTGTGCACTTTGGAATCATGATTCCTCCAGCTATAAAAACAGAGACCCTGGCTCAGCAAGGTGGAGATCTGAGGTCCTTGCCAAGCTACTGAAAGTTGTGTCTATGTCAATCTTCCCACACACCCAAATCAGCAAAACTGAGAGATATGGCGATTTAACAGCTCTCAGATGGGAACAGATATGATATTTAGAGATTTGCCTCCATCAAGCTTTCCTTATAAGGTGTGATGGCAAAAGCATTGGTTTAAGTTGCTTCAGTGCTTGTTATATTATCTGAGGCTGCCTAGAAAGAAAAGAAAAAATGTGACAAAATAAAATTATATTAAAAACAGAAAAATAATAATTAAACAAATGAAATGTCAACAATAAGCAAGTTCTATTATTTACAGCTGATCTCACCAGCTGAAGAGCATCATATTCAGGGGATGTTGGTTTATTACTGAAACGCAGACTATTTCTGTGGGAGGGAAAAGTATTTTTATTTATAGGGTTCAGACTGAAATATTTATTCATTACTGCATTGGAGATTATTGGAGAAAGGTAAAGATTAATTTATAAGTTATCGAACTGGATATTGTAATGAAAAATTATATGTTCTAATTCATTAGATTGCGCACCTTTTTGCATTACTGATCCTAGCTAACTATGGACTCAATTACAATCTATTGTCAATTTGCTCCCTAAATTGCTTTTTGCTTTCTGCCCATATTGGTCGGTAGGTTTCTCAGGTGACCACAATGCAAAATGGATTTATTTGTTAAAAGCCCACAGTCAAAAAAGTCTTTCAACAGAAAAGCTCGCAAAAAGACCTTTTTGTTTGCTAAGTACCTGTTCTAGAAAAAGAAACTGGGCAGTCAACTGAAACTGACTAATAGAATAGCCCATTCACACATATTAAGGTTACAGTAAAGGCCTATTCAATTAACCCATTTGTTCACTGTGAAATGGAAATAATCACGTGTGTAGTTAACCTATTGTTATCTGAATTCATCCTCACCACCACTAATTAATTATATGAATCCCATTTGTATCTTGGCATGATGGGCATACGTGTGCTATTGTGTGTGCCACTAACAGTAATTGTGTGTTCCTAACAGGGTTTTAACATGAGATTGTGCAATTGTGAGTTCCATAAGTACTATTACAATCCGTTTCCATCTGCAGCCCTGTTAAAATATCTGAAAGTCAATTATATTTTGACATGATAGGCATTCTGAATTAAATCAAAAGAAAAATAAGTAGCATCCCCAAAGCACTCAACAAAAGCAACAATATTCTCTAGACAAAACAAAGTCTCACCCCACCAGTGTTTTTAAGAACACTTTAAAATATATAAACACACTTTTAAAAACAACATTAACTAGGTTAAAAGATATATAGGCAGGAAAGGTCAGATACACGTAAATCCTAATAAGGCTATAATCCTATTAACCTCAGTCCAGTACAAAGTGGGTAATTATCCCCGTTGATCTGTGTTACACGAATACAAAAGATCCCTTTCTATGATCTACCGGTGACTCATAAGCCTCCTCTCAGGAGCATAATGGGATGGCGAACTACTAAGCTCACGTGTAACTACCAGAGCAATTATTTAAGAAAGCTGGGTATTCCCGTACTAGCCTGGGTAAAAAAACAAAACATTTGTTTCAAAAAACCATATTACCAAATAGGTGGAAGTATATAGAAATCCTCAATCAGGACCAAACCCTGCCTGTAGGTGCCTGACACACATTTGCCACTGAAGCTTTGTCAAAGGCCTTTGACAAAGCTTCAGTGCGAAACGCGCGTCAGGCACCTTCCCACTTTGTACTAGGCTGAGGTTAATAGGATTATAGCCTTATTAGGATTTACGTGTATCTGACCTTACCTGCCTATATATTTTTTAACCTATTTAATGTTGTTTTTAAATGTGTGCTTATATATTTTAAAGTGTTATTAAAAGTTATGTTTTAATATTTTGTCCCTACAGTGGTGGGGTGAGACTTTGTTTTGTCTAGAGAATATTGTTGCTTTTGGTGAGTGCTTTGGGGATGCTACTTATTTTTCTTTTGATTTAATTTACTTTTTAATTTGCATCCAGCAACCCCTGTGGGTAAGGGCAATATCCCTCTCCCTCAGGGACATATTTGATATATTTTCTACTCACACACTTTAATACACATAAGATAGGAATTTCTAAAATGTAATATTTTGGGGGACGAGCTAATTGGGATGGCTAACAAAAATGGTGGTGAAAATTTTGAAAGTCACATAACTTATGGAGCCATTTGCAGCTCAGTGGGGTGCTACACATATGTTTGGAGGTGTACATCTGCACTGCGTACTGGTCACCATTTTTCTATCTCTATATGTTGACTTTAAATTTTCACATGTATTGATTTTTACAATATTTATTTCTATTGTTTGTTAAAACACTGTTTCCATTTTTGTGTGAAAACAAGAAGGTAACTGAAAATCTATTGAAAGGACTTTTAATACATCCTTTTAATGAATTTTATATTGTAAAGCATGAAACCGCTCCATTACAACACTGTATCTGCCTAGGAGACTTTCAAATGCGATTGCGCATTCATAACTAAGTCCAAACATGAATATGACAGTGCCTTTCAAAGTGCGTGCGCCAACATTATTGAACTCACGAAGGTGCGTTCCAATTTACAAGTTCAATAATGTAGGTGCAAGCACTTTATAGCGCACTGTCTTGACCGTGTTTGGATTTTAGAATGTTCATGAAGACATATCTGCCTAGTCTCCTAGGCAGATACAATGTTTCAGTGAAGCAGGGTAACAATATACAGTTCTTTTAATATCCAATAAGAAGAAAACCAGGTTGCCATCTTGTTTTAAGATCACACCAAAATGAAAAAGGTGCTTGAACAATAGAAGCATTGTAAAAAAAAAACAATACTTTAAAAGTGACAATATAACAATAGAAAAAAAACATAATTTATGTAAGAACTTACCTGATAAATTCATTTCTTTCATATTAACAAGAGTCCATGAGCTAGTGACGTATGGGATATACATTCCTACCAGGAGGGGCAAACAATACTTTAAAAAAAAAAACAATACTTTAAAAGTGACAATATAACAATAGAAAAAAAACATAATTTATGTAAGAACTTACCTGATAAATTCATTTCTTTCATATTAACAAGAGTCCATGAGCTAGTGACGTATGGGATATACATTCCTACCAGGAGGGGCAAAGTTTCCCAAACCTTAAAATGCCTATAAATACACCCCTCACCACACCCACAAATCAGTTTAACGAATAGCCAAGAAGTGGGGTGATAAGAAAAAAAGTGCGAAGCATATAAAATAAGGAATTGGAATAATTGTGCTTTATACAAAAAAATCATAACCACCACAAAAAAGGGTGGGCCTCATGGACTCTTGTTAATATGAAAGAAATGAATTTATCAGGTAAGTTCTTACATAAATTATGTTTTCTTTCATGTAATTAACAAGAGTCCATGAGCTAGTGACGTATGGGATAATGACTACCCAAGATGTGGATCTTTCCACACAAGAGTCACTAGAGAGGGAGGGATAAAATAAAGACAGCCAATTCCTGCTGAAAATAATCCACACCCAAAATAAAGTTTAACAAAAAACATAAGCAGAAGATTCAAACTGAAACCGCTGCCTGAAGAACTTTTCTACCAAAAACTGCTTCAGAAGAAGAAAATACATCAAAATGGTAGAATTTAGTAAAAGTATGCAAAGAGGACCAAGTTGCTGCTTTGCAGATCTGGTCAACCGAAGCTTCATTCCTAAACGCCCAGGAAGTAGATACTGACCTAGTAGAATGAGCTGTAATTCTCTGAGGCGGAATTTTACCCGACTCAACATAGGCAAGATGAATTAAAGATTTCAACCAAGATGCCAAAGAAATGGCAGAAGCTTTCTGGCCTTTCCTAGAACCGGAAAAGATAACAAATAGACTAGAAGTCTTACGGAAAGATTTCGTAGCTTCAACATAATATTTCAAAGCTCTAACAACATCCAAAGAATGCAACGATTTCTCCTTAGAATTCTTAGGATTAGGACATAATGAAGGAACCACAATTTCTCTACTAATGTTGTTGGAATTCACAACTTTAGGTAAAAATTCAAAAGAAGTTCGCAACACCGCCTTATCCTGATGAAAAATCAGAAAAGGAGACTCACAAGAAAGAGCAGATAATTCAGAAACTCTTCTAGCAGAAGAGATGGCCAAAAGGAACAAAACTTTCCAAGAAAGTAATTTAATGTCCAATGAATGCATAGGTTCAAACGGAGGAGCTTGAAGAGCTCCCAGAACCAAATTCAAACTCCAAGGAGGAGAAATTGACTTAATGACAGGTTTTATACGAACCAAAGCTTGTACAAAACAATGAATATCAGGAAGAATAGCAATCTTTCTGTGAAAAAGAACAGAAAGAGCAGAGATTTGTCCTTTCAAAGAACTTGCGGACAAACCCTTATCTAAACCATCCTGAAGAAACTGTAAAATTCTCGGTATTCTAAAAGAATGCCAAGAAAAATGATGAGAAAGACACCAAGAAATATAAGTCTTCCAGACTCTATAATATATCTCTCGAGATACAGATTTACGAGCCTGTAACATAGTATTAATCACGGAGTCAGAGAAACCTCTTTGACCAAGAATCAAGCGTTCAATCTCCATACCTTTAAATTTAAGGATTTCAGATCCGGATGGAAAAAAGGACCTTGTGACAGAAGGTCTGGTCTTAACGGAAGAGTCCATGGTTGGCAAGATGCCATCCGGACAAGATCCGCATACCAAAACCTGTGAGGCCATGCCGGAGCTAGTAGCAGAACAAACGAGCATTCCCTCAGAATCTTGGAGATTACTCTTGGAAGAAGAACTAGAGGCGGAAAGATATAGGCAGGATGATACTTCCAAGGAAGTGATAATGCATCCACTGCCTCCGCCTGAGGATCCCGGGATCTGGACAGATACCTGGGAAGTTTCTTGTTTAGATGAGAGGCCATCAGATCTATCTCTGGGAGCCCCCACATTTGAACAATCTGAAGAAATACCTCTGGGTGAAGAGACCATTCGCCCGGATGCAACGTTTGGCGACTGAGATAATCCGCTTCCCAATTGTCTACACCTGGGATATGAACCGCAGAGATTAGACAGGAGCTGGATTCCGCCCAAACCAAAATTCGAGATACTTCTTTCATAGCCAGAGGACTGTGAGTCCCTCCTTGATGATTGATGTATGCCACAGTTGTGACATTGTCTGTCTGAAAACAAATGAACGATTCTCTCTTCAGAAGAGGCCAAAACTGAAGAGCTCTGAAAACTGCACGGAGTTCCAAGATATTGATCGGTAATCTCACCTCCTGAGATTCCCAAACTCCTTGTGCCGTCAGAGATCCCCACACAGCTCCCCAACCTGTGAGACTTGCATCTGTTGAAATTACAGTCCAGGTCGGAAGAACAAAAGAAGCCCCCTGAATTAAACGAAGGTGATCTGTCCACCACGTTAGAGAGTGTCGAACAATTGGTTTTAAAGATATTAATTGATATATCTTCGTGTAATCCCTGCACCATTGGTTCAGCATACAGAGCTGAAGAGGTCGCATGTGAAAACGAGCAAAGGGGATCGCGTCCGATGCAGCAGTCATAAGACCTAGAATTTCCATGCATAAGGCTACCGAAGGGAATGATTGAGACTGAAGGTTTCGACAAGCTGTAATCAATTTTAGACGTCTCTTGTCTGTTAAAGACAGAGTCATGGACACTGAATCTATCTGGAAACCCAGAAAGGTTACCCTTGTTTGAGGAATCAAAGAACTTTTTGGTAAATTGATCCTCCAACCATGATCTTGAAGAAACAACACAAGTCGATTCGTATGAGACTCTGCTAAATGTAAAGACTGAGCAAGTACCAAGATATCGTCCAAATAAGGAAATACCACAATACCCTGTTCTCTGATTACAGACAGAAGGGCACCGAGAATCTTTGTGAAAATTCTTGGAGCTGTAGCAAGGCCAAACGGTAGAGCCACAAATTGGTAATGCTTGTCTAGAAAAGAGAATCTCAGGAACTGATAATGATCTGGATGAATCGGAATATGCAGATATGCATCCTGTAAATCTATTGTGGACATATAATTCCCTTGCTGAACAAAAGGCAATATAGTCCTTACAGTTACCATCTTGAACGTTGGTATCCTTACATAACGATTCAATAATTTTAGATCCAGAACTGGTCTGAAGGAATTCTCCTTCTTTGGTACAATGAAGAGATTTGAATAAAACCCCATCCCCTGTTCCGGAACTGGAACTGGCATAATTACTCCAGCCAACTCTAGATCTGAAACACAATTCAGAAATGCTTGAGCTTTCACTGGATTTACTGGGACATGGGAAAGAAAAAATCTCCTTGCAGGAGGTCTCATCTTGAAACCAATTCTGTACCCTTCTGAAACAATGTTCTGAATCCAAAGATTGTGAACAGAATTGATCCAAATTTCTTTGAAAAAACGTAACCTGCCCCCTACCAGCTGAACTGGAATGAGGGCCGTACCTTCATGTGAACTTAGAAGCAGGCTTTGCCTTTCTAGCAGGCTTGGATTTATTCCAGACTGGAGATGGTTTCCAAACTGAAACTGCTCCTGAGGACGAAGGATCAGGCTTTTGTTCTTTGTTGAAACGAAAGGAACGAAAACGATTGTTAGCCCTGTTTTTACCTTTAGACTTTTTATCCTGTGGTAAAAAAGTTCCTTTCCCACCAGTAACAGTTGAAATAATAGAATCCAACTGAGAACCAAATAATTTGTTTCCCTGGAAAGAAATGGAAAGTAGAGTTGATTTAGAAGCCATATCAGCATTCCAGGTCTTAAGCCATAAAGCTCTTCTGGCTAAGATAGCCAGAGACATAAACCTAACATCAACTCTAATAATATCAAAAATGGCATCACAGATGAAATTATTAGCATGCTGGAGAAGAATAATAATATCATGAGAATCACGATTTGTTACTTGTTGCGCTAGAGTTTCCAACCAAAAAGTTGAAGCTGCAGCAACATCAGCCAATGATATAGCAGGTCTAAGAAGATTACCTGAACATAGATACGCTTTTCTTAGAAAAGATTCAATTTTTCTATCTAAAGGATCCTTAAACGAGGTACCATCTGACGTAGGAATGGTAGTACGTTTAGCAAGGGTAGAAATAGCCCCATCAACTTTAGGGATTTTGTCCCAAAATTCTAACCTGTCAGGCGGAACAGGATATAATTGCTTAAAACGTTTAGAAGGAGTAAATGAATTACCCAATTTATCCCATTCCTTGGAAATTACTGCAGAAATAGCATTAGGAACAGGAAAGACTTCTGGAATAACCGCAGGAGCTTTAAAAACCTTATCCAAACGTATAGAATTAGTATCAAGAGGACTAGAATCCTCTATTTCTAAAGCAATTAGTACTTCTTTAAGTAAAGAGCGAATAAATTCCATCTTAAATAAATATGAAGATTTATCAGCATCAATCTCTGAGATAGAATCCTCTGAACCAGAAGAGTCCAAAGAATCAGAATGATGGTGTTCATTTAAAAATTCATCTGTAGAGAGAGAAGATTTAAAAGACTTTTTACGTTTACTAGAAGGAGAAATAACAGACAAAGCCTTCTTTATGGATTCAGAAACAAAATCTCTTATGTTATCAGGAACATTCTGCACCTTAGATGTTGAGGGAACTGCAACAGGCAATGGTACATCACTAAAGGAAATATTATCTGCTTTAACAAGTTTGTCATGACAATTATTACAAACAACAGCTGGAGGAATAGCTACCAAAAGTTTACAGCAGATACACTTAGCTTTGGTAGATCCAGCAGGCAGTGGTTTTCCTGTAGTATCTTCTGGCTCAGATGCAACGTGAGACATCTTGCAATATGTAAGAGAAAAAACAACATATAAAGCAAAATAGATCAAATTCCTTATAAGACAGTTTCAAGAATGGGAAAAAATGCCAAACATCAAGCTTCTAGCAACCAGAAGCAAATGAAAAATGAGACTGAAATAATGTGGAGACAAAAGCGACGCCCATATTTTTTAGCGCCAAATAAGACGCCCACATTATTTGGCGCCTAAATGCTTTTGGCGCCAAAAATGACGCCACATCCGGAACGCCGACATTTTTGGCGCAAAATAACGTCAAAAAATGACGCAACTTCCGGCGACACGTATGACGCCGGAAACGGAAAAGAATTTTTGCGCCAAAAAAGTCCGCGCCAAGAATGACGCAATAAAATGAAGCATTTTCAGCCCCCGCGAGCCTAACAGCCCACAGGGAAAAAAGTCAAATTTTTGAGGTAAGAAAAAATATGATAATTCAATGCATAATCCCAAATATGAAACTGACTGTCTGAAAATAAGGAAAGTTGAACATTCTGAGTCAAGGCAAATAAATGTTTGAATACATATATTTAGAACTTTATAAATAAAGTGCCCAACCATAGCTTAGAGTGTCACAGAAAATAAGACTTACTTACCCCAGGACACTCATCTACATGTTTGTAGAAAGCCAAACCAGTACTGAAACGAGAATCAGTAGAGGAAATGGTAAATATAAGAGTATATCGTCGATCTGAAAAGGGAGGTAAGAGATGAATCTCTACGACCGATAACAGAGAACCTTATGAAATAGACCCCGTAGAAGGAGATCACTGCATTCAATAGGCAATACTCTCTTCACATCCCTCTGACATTCACTGCACGCTGAGAGGAAAACCGGGCTCCAACTTGCTGCGGAGCGCATATCAACGTAGAATCTAGCACAAACTTACTTCACCACCTCCCTTGGAGGCAAAGTTTGTAAAACTGATTTGTGGGTGTGGTGAGGGGTGTATTTATAGGCATTTTAAGGTTTGGGAAACTTTGCCCCTCCTGGTAGGAATGTATATCCCATACGTCACTAGCTCATGGACTCTTGTTAATTACATGAAAGAAATATGGCCAGTATGCCCATCATGCTAACATACCAGTAGCATTCAGATGGTTTAGCAGTGGTGCAGAAATTGAATAGATTGCAATAGGTTCCTATGGAACTCACAATTGCACAATATAATTTTAAAACAGGGTTATGAAGAAGCAAGTACTACTCAACTGTGCAACTGTGAGTTATAATCAAACATTAAAGAAATATATAATTTATGTTAATCTGATTAATTTTTTCATGGTGGTGAGAGTACAAGCCATTACTCCTTGGAATTTCACTACTGACCACTAGGAGGAGGCAAAGATTCCCAAAACTCCAAGAGCCTTAAAACCCCTCCCACCTTACTGGAAACTAGTCCAGGGGCGTATTAAGGCATAGGCCAACAGATTTTGGGGTCGGCACTTGCCCCCGGCTTCTGCACTGAATATGTGGCTGGCTATTAAAAAAAAATGATTTTGACAGTCTTACCGTCAAGCGGTCACGTGACTGGCTTTTCGCCAGCCACCTTCCTGTCTGTTGGCGGCAACGAGGGTTAGTCAGTGGCGACAGAGACGGCCGGGAGATTCACTGATCGGTGGAGGACTAGACGGAGTGGAGAAAAAGGCAAGACGGTGGCGTTTATTAAGGGAGTGAGTCAGACTGTCAGTGGACTGGACTGGAGTCACGACTTAACTCAGGCACTGAAATTCACATGGAAAACAAATAACTTTCAAGTATTGGAGGGGGGGGGGGGTCTGCACAGCAGCCATGTCAGGCTGATATAACAATTGCTACAAGTGGAATCTAAATAATTTTTAAATTATCTCAGGAAATATTTAACATCAAAACCTACAATCAACATATACGAGTCTGTAAGGATCTGCTATAACAGAAGATACTAATTTTGTTCTATGTAACTATTTTATTTTGTTTTATTTTATCTGGTCTGGACAGCTGGATCTATGGTGGCGGCCTCTCATAAGCATCCAACACCTCCGCAATCGTGATTTACACTAGAATGATTACTGCGACTTCAAAACTGTTTCGCGAAAACAAAAAAGTGTCACAAAGTCATCAAAAATACATTACAAAATATAGTTAAGGGCACAAAGCTATGATATTTGAGGTTTTTATTAAAAAAAGGCAGGCAGAGATACATACATATACTGTACATGTCTACAATATGAATATATATGTAAGCTAAAGAAGAGGGCACTCAGAAATATATTTATCTAGTGTTATATACGTGCTAACAGTCTCAAATAAATATTTAACACTTAAAGAGATAGGGTTCTATATAAGGTAATATGAACCAAAGAAAGACAAGCTTGCACAGGTTAACACATTTAAACCAAGCGTTTATTGAAGAGGTGGTAAAGACATCGGGTCTGCCTTCACTAAATTCACAATATTATATACCAGATAAAATGTAAAGCAGATGATAGTACGTCACAATTATATAGATATCAACCATATCCCCTACATGCTAGCATGTATTAAAGCTGGCCAGCAAACAGTCTGTATGGTATTCCGGGCTCTCAGTGTAATAAACACGCTCCGGGAAACTGAAACAGGTACCGTCTCTTTACTCTGCTACTATCCGGGCACTTGAGTGTGAATACACGCTCCGGTAGCAAGATATAAGTCCGGTCTCCTATGAATAAAGCAGGACTGAACACAAAATCACAATGCTGATGGGGTAATACCGGTTGCAAGACTTAAACCACACGGCTTACCTTCCCCTTGCTGGATTCATGAGGTGGATGCCATTCCATTTGGATGGTAACTTTGCAGCGCGGAGAACGCCATCAGATGAAGCGGCTCTAATTGCACTTGCTCACAACATCTACCTTTACCGGAGTTTAGCAAGTGAAGACCCGCATCGGCGTCAGCATCACAGGAATATAGAATCATGGAGGTACATTGCAGCAGAATGACATCCACCTCATGAATCCAGGAAGGTGAAGGTAAGCCGTGCCTTTATGAAAAAAAATTAAAACACACTATTTGTATTTGTTGAGGTCCTGATGTGATTTTTTTTTTTTTTGCAGATCCTCTTACCTCTACATGATATAACATACTTAACACATATACATATCTATATGAACCTATCCATATGTAAATGTTTGCCCTGACCACTGTATATAGCCTATACAATAGGGATGAATAGAGCTTTTATGAATCAATACCATGTATGTTAATACACCTCTACAATGTCTCCTGGGGCTATTTCAGAGTGTTTTGTACATGTGCAAGATGACAGACTGTTTCCAACAAGTCTTGAAATTGTTTTATAGATGTCCAAAATGCCCTTTCCAGAAAAATAGCAGAAATGGCCTCAGACGATGACCTCAGACTGAGATTAAGACCATAGTTATCCAAGGTCAGTAATGCAAATATTACATGCTATAATAAATTACAATTTGAACATGAAATGTCTGCCCCTTTAATGTTTTGCAAGCCTGTCACACTCTCTATACAGTTCTTATTGGAGGGTAATCTCAATTGCAAATGATTTAGAATGTTTCAAGCAGCAATTTCTGGGGTGGAATGAATAAGATTATTATTGTAAGCATAAATAAAACATATTTTTAGCCAGGGGAGGAAAGTCCACTTCTCAAGCCCTGCAGACTGATTTACTTCTGAAGAGAGAGGACTTGTGGGTTTTATGGCTAGGTTATCCTATGCATGAGAACTGAGGTGGGGAGCAGACTAGAGCTCAATCATAGACCACACACAGTGTAACATGAGCTTAAATTTGACCTGTGATCTTGAGTAGAAGCTACCACAACCACCCTAGTGGTAAGCCAGACTAGAATATGTACATATATCTTAATTCTGGCAAGAACTGCTAAAATCTGTGATATAGACAAGCAGAATACTCCTAAATATACTAAAAGTATGTGTGCCCAGCTGTTTAAAGGGACATGAAAAAAAAGCTGACTAGAAAATATCACCCGAACCTATGTAAAAAAATATATTTTACCTCAAAATTTCTTCAGTAGCCACATCTCATTGTAAAGGTATTTTAAGCAGCTTATCAGGATGCGAGTCCCAGGACTTACAAGAATGTGTTCATCTGGCATGAGCAGGGACAGTCGTGTTATTTTCCTCCTAGGTTTAAGGACGTTTATTATGAAATCTCATAAGATTTCTGTAAAATCTCATGAGATCACAGTAAAGCAAGTGTGACATCAGCACTGATGAAGCTTATGGGAATCATGTCCCTTTAATTTTTGAGGCTGATTTAATATGCTGAGAATGCAGCTGTTTCCAAATGAGCCTTCAGGGTCGCCGGAAACATAAGACCGCTGCTCCTTAACTCGTCTGCCACCTCTAAGGTGACAGACAGCAATCATTCCAATCAGATACGATCGGGATTATTGACACCCCCTGCTAGCGGGCGATTTGCCCCGAATGTGCAGGGGGCGGCATTGCACAAGCATTTCACTAGAAATGATTGTGCAATGTTAAATGCCGACAGCATATGTTGTTGGCATTTAGCCCTGTCGGGTGGAAATGATCCGCTATAACAGATCATGTCCGTCCGACATTTGTTAAATCGGCCCCTAAGTCTCTGTCTTGTCAAAATCCAACTTTCTCATTGTTTTCTTGTTAATCCCTCATATTATACTCAAAATTTAACCCACAAAACAAAACAATGAGAACAATGTAAAAATGTTGTTGTTTTTTAACATAAGTTTTATTTTAATTCTAGGCACCCAGTGCCAAAAGCAGAAAATTAACCCCAAAACATCACAGAACCTCCTCCATGGTGCTCTTTTCTTTGAAATCTTTTTTTTTCCTTCTGTAATCATGCAGGCCCATTTATCAAGCTCCGTACGGAGCTTGAAGGGCCGTGTTTCTGGCGAGTCTTCAGACTCGCCAGAAACACAACTTATGAAGCAGCGGTCTAAAGACCGCTGCTCCATAACCCTGTCCGCCTGCTCTGAACAGGCGGACAGGAATCGCCGGACATCAACCCGATCAAATACGATCGGGTTGATTGACAGCTCCCTGCTGGCGGCCGATTGGCCGCGAGTCAGCAGGGGGCGGTGTTGCACCAGCAGCTCTTGTGAGCTGCTGGTGCAATGTTAAATGCGGAGAGCGTATTGCTCTCCGCATTTAGCGAGGTCTTGCGGACCTGATCCGCAGTGTCGGATCAGGTCCGCAAGCCCTTTGATAAATGGGCCTGTTAGAGTTGTTGTTATTTGCCCAAAAGCTCTATTTTAGTTTTGTCTGTCCATAGGACATTCTCCTTTTGGCAAGCATTTAGGCTAGCTCCAGTCAGACTTTTTTGTGTTTCTCTCTTAAGATTCAAGGGTACGAATATTTTAAAATGCAAGGGTACCAATACTTTCTGGCGACATCTGTATAAGACACAGTAAAATATGGGGGACTGTGTGCAAAAAGCTGTAGAGTCAAGTGCAATTAAGAAAGACAATATTTTGGCATAATATGCTTATTCCCTGCAGCAACGGAAGCTTATTAATAAAAGGCCATTTTACTGCAAAAGCTACATGCGCTAATTTGTAAGAATATGTAATTTTAGCGCTTAGAACCTTGCAATGTTAAGTGTTTAGTTCCAGCAAAGGCGTTATGACATAGTTAAAGTACCAATTGGCAGCTCCAGATAACCGATTCCCAAGTGGATACACGCAATGGTAGTCATACAACTGGGACACGAAACTATGTCTACCGATTGGCTGTATCCAATATTTTAACTATGTGTTTAAACCATTTGCATTGCAAAGGCACTAGTGCTACTATTACATGTTCTTATACATTGCAGCATGCAATTTTTGCACTATAATGTCCCTTTATGTGGTTAAACATGACAGCTTGAAAAATGCCCAATTCAAAGATTTCTGTACTTGACCCTCGTCATAACAGTGACTTGTGATTGACCCTCCATTACAGTCAATGATGCTGCATGTATCTCGTAACTGATCACCTTTCAGCGCATACAACGAACTTCACTATAAAGCGCCTCCGGGCGGACGGCGCGGACCAAACCCGTTTACCTCTCAATGGTTTCACGCCCTCTTTAACTCTCTCTTCAAAGTTCTTTTCAACTTTCCCTTACGGTACTTGACCGCTTTTGGTCTCATACCGGTATTAAGCCTTAGATGGAGTTTACCTCCCACTTTGTCGGCAACACAAAAACACCTTCAAAGTGTTACAGAACAAATAAAAATGGGAAACAACATCCTAGATAAAGCAGTCAACCAAAATAAGCTTGAAAATAAAGGAAAAGAAAAAAAGGGGGGGAAGACAAGCTTATCAGCTTTGAATTAGCAAAACACATATGTGAGACAATATACTGGGATAATAGAGTCATTATGAATTCTATGGGGTCGATTTATGAAGCAGCGGATGCTGCATCCGACCCTCTCCGCTTCAGTTCTGACTGAAGCGAAAGTTAAGAAGCAGCGTCCTAAGACGAATACAATCGGGTTGATTGACACCCCCTGCTAGCGGCCGATTGGCCTCGAATCTGCAGGGGGCGGTATTGCACCAGCAGTTCACCAGAACTGCTATAATTCACCAGAACTGCTGGTGCAATGATAAATGCCAACAGCGTATGCTGTCGGCATTTATCGATGTGCGGCGGACATGATTTGCTATAGCGGATCATGTCTGTCCACACCTACATAAATACACCCCTATAACTTGCACATACAGACCAAAAGGTTCCTGTGTCTTTGCATATGACATGATAAAATCAACTGAACCTTTGAGGACCCTCACATCCTTAAACTCATAGGGGCATATTTATCAAGCTCCGAATGGAGCTTGATGCCCCGTGTTTCTGGCGAGCCTACAGGCTCGCCAGAAACAGCAGTTATGAAGCAGCGGTCACAAAGACCGCTGCTCCATAACCTGTCCGCCTGCTCTGAGCAGGCGGACAGACATCGCCGGAAATCAACCCGATCGAGTATGATGGGGTTGATTGACACCCCCTGCTGGCGGCCTATTGGCCGCAAGTCTGCAGGGGGCGGCGTTGCACTAGCAGCTCTTGTGAGCTGCTGGTGCAATGCTGAATACGGCGAGCGTATTGCTCGCCGTATTCAGCGAGGTCTGTCGGACCTGATCCGCACTGTCGGATCAGGTCCGACAGACCTTGATAACTAGAGCCCATAGCATATATCAGCCATTAAACATAAGTTAATAAATTAAAGGGACAGTCAAGTCCAAAATAAACTTTCATGATTCAGATAGGGTATGCAATTTTAAACAACTTTCCAATTTACTTTTATCACCAATTTTGCTTTGTTCTATTGGTATTCTTTGTTGAAAGCTAAATTTAGGCCCTTGAAGGCCGTCTCGTATTACAGTGCATTTGGACAGTTTTTCACAGTTTGACACTGCTATGTCATGTGTGTCATATAGATAACATTAAGCTCACGCATGTGAAGTTACCTAGGAGCCATCACTGATTGGCTAAAATTCAAGTCTGTCAAAAGAACTGAAATAAGGGGGCAGTTTGCAGAGGTATAAATACAAGGTAATTACAGAGGTAAAACGTGTATTATTATAACTGTGTTGGTTATGCAAAACTGGGGAATGGGTAATAAAAGGATTATCTATCTTTTTAAACAACACTAATGCTGGTGTTGACTGTCCCTTTAACAACGTAATTTTGTTTAGAATATTTTGCAAATCAAGAACCGTTCAGGTATAGACCTCCTGTAAAGCCTGATGAATTCTTTGTTCCTGCTTTGCTTTGACTAATCAGGGACAGATATAAATGAGTTTATGCTCTAACCTAACCAATCGTTTTGTAGAATGTTGCAGACTTAGGTAAATGTTACCAAACTTATATGAAGGAAGTGAAATAAGCACTTTTTAAAAAATTGGTTTTACAAAAAAGACAGACAAAATAAATAATACATGTTTATTATTATATGGGTTTATTTCCTTAACAATTCACAGGAGGTTAAGGGGCATATTTATCCATAATTTGTCCGCCTGCTCTGAGGCCGGGGATAGAAATCAACCCGATCGAATACGATTGAGTTGATTGATACCCCCTGCTAGCGGCTGATTGGTCGCGAATCTGCAGTGGGCGGCTTTGCACCAGCAGTTCACAAGAACTGCTGGTGCAATGATAAATGCCGACAGCGTATGCTGTCGGCATTTATCGATGTGCGGCGGACATGATACGATACTTCGTATCATGTCCGCTCACACATTGTTAAATATGCCTCTAAATGTTGACTTTAATGTCATTTTAATTTTAATCTACTGTATTAAGTTTAGTAAAAAGAATCGATTGAATCTTCTGCAAGAGTAATGAAGAATAAGATGGCAATTTATAAATTGTAACTCTTCATATATATCTACCTAATCTTTTTTAGCTTCATTGTATAAACACATATACATAAGTTATTTGAATATTTTCTGTCTCAATCTGTTCATTTTTTTAAATGTATACATTTCTCCCATTAAGTGGAATTCCTTAGACACAAAACCAGACAACAGCTCCTTCCAACTATAGTCCCAAAAGTTGTATTTATCTATGTAAATATTGTTGAATTGGTTTGGCATGAAAGGAATTCACTGCAGCTATACAGTTCTGAATTATTAGACTACTGGTTGTCTGAAAGAAGAAATTCTAATCATGTAAAATAATATTAATATTATTGTTCATAATAGTTTGATAACATTTAATATTGAGTTCAGAGGATAACATGCATAAAGTATTTAATACTGAAGGAGACAAGGGATTTTTTATGATGTATACTATCTAGATATGTCTTGCGCTTGTTATAAATATAATGTGGGTCCCTCCTGGAGGATATCAATTCTCATTCTAAATCTTTACTGTTAAAGCATGTGGATTGATTAATATATATATATATATATATATATATATATATATATATACAGTGGGACCTCGGTTTAAGAATTTAATTCGTTCTCCGGGATGTTTCTTATTGCGAAAAATTCGTAAACCGAAACACGGTTTCCCATAGGAATGCATTGAAAACCAATTAATGCGTTCCGGAGGTGAGAGAAAAAGTCAAATAAAGTCTACAAAACCTGCTGCAAAAGGCTCCAATGGCTCCAAAAGGCTCCAAAATTTGCTGCAAATGGCTCCAATGGCTCCAAAAGGCTCCACAACTTGCTGCAAATGGCTCCAAAAGGCTCAACAACTTGCTGCAAATGGCTCCAAAAGGCTCAACAACTTGCTGCAAATGGCTCCAAAACCTCTCCAACTGCTACCCACACTTTAGTATGCAGGGAACACTTGCTTCGTATTGCGAAAAAAATTCGTAAACCGAGGGGCAAACCGGAACATTTGTTTCGTATTGCGAAAAAAATTCTTAAACCGAGACAATTTTTTTCAAGATTTTGAATTCGTAAACCGAAATTTCGTATACCGAGTCATTTGTAAACCGAGGTCCCACTGTATATATATATATATATATATATATATACTGTATATATACAGTATCTCACAAAAGTGAGTACACCCCTCACATTTTTGTAAATATTTTATTATATCTTTTCATGTTACAACACTGAAGAAATGACACTTTGCTACAATGTAAAGTAGTGAGTGTACAGACTGTATAACAGTGTAAATTTGCTGTCCCCTAAAAATAACTCAACACAAAGCCATTAATGTCTAAACCGTTGGCAACAAAAGTGAGTACACCCCTAAGTGGAAATGTCCAAATTGGGCCCAAAGTGTCAATATTTTGTGTGGCCACCATTATTTTCCAGCACTGCCTTAACCCTCTTGGGCATGGAGTTCACCAGAGCTTCACAGGTTCACAGTCCTCTTCCACTCCTCCATGACGACATCACGGAGCTGGTGGATGTTAGAGACCTTGCACTCTCCCACCTTCCGTTTGAGGATGCCCCACAGATACTCAATAGGGTTTAGGTCTGGAGACATGCTTGGCCAGTCCATCACCTTTACCTTCAGCTTCTTTAGCAAGTTAGTGGTCATCTTGGAGGTGTGTTTGGGGTCGTTATCATTTTGGAATACTGCCCTGCGGCCCAGTCTCTGAAAGGAGGGGATCATGCTCTCCATATGTCACAGTACATGTTGGCATTCATGGTTCCCTCAATAAACTGTAGCTCCCCAGTGCCGGCAGCACTCATGCAGGCCCAGACCATGAAACTCCCACCACCATGCTTGACTGTAGACAAGACACACTTGGTTGCCGCCACACACGCTTGACACCATCTGAACCAAATAAGTTTATCTTGGTCTCATCGGACCACAGATCATGGTTCCAGTAATCCATGTCCTTAGTCTGCTTGTCTTCAGCAAACTGTTTGCGGACTTTCTTGTGCATCATCTTTAGAAGAGGCTTCCTTCTGGGATGACAGCCATGCAGACCAATTTGATGCAGTGTGCGGCGTATGGTCTGAGCACTGACAGGCTGACCCCCATCCCTTTAACCTCTGAAGCAATGCTGGCAGCACTCATATGTCTATTTACCAAAGACAACCTCTGGATATGACGCTGAGCACGTGCACCCAACTTCTTTGGTCGACCATGGCGAGGCCTGTTCTGAGTGGAACCTGTCCTGTGAAACTGCTGTATTGTCTTGCTTGCCCACTGTGCTGCAGCTCAGTTTCAGGGTCTTGGCAATCTTCTTATAGCCTAGGTCATCTTTATGTAGAGCAACAATTATTTTTTCAGATCCTCATAGAGTTCTTTGCCATGAGGTGCCATGTTGAACTTCCAGTGACAAGTATGAGAGAGTGTGAGAGTGATAACACCAAATTTAACCCACCTGCTCCCCATTCACACCTGAGACATTGTAACACTAATGAGTCACATGACACCGGGGAGGGAAAATGGCCAATTGGGCCCAATTTGGACATTTCCACTTAGAGGTGTACTCACTTTTGTTGCCAACGGTTTAGACATTAATGTCTGTGTGTTGAGTTATTTTGAGGGGACAGCAAATTTACACTGAATGACATTGAATAATGCAAAGAAAACAAGTTCATATTGATTTTTAAAAAACACAAAATCAATGTTTTAACTTAGCAAGAGTTCACAAATCAATATTTAGTGGAATAACCCTGATTTTCGATCACAGCTTTCATGCGTCTTGGCATGCTCTCCACCAGTCTTTTACATTACTGTTAGGTGACTTTATACCACTCCTGGCGCAAAAATGCAAACAACTTGACTTTGATGGTTTGTGACCATTCATCTTCCTCTTGATCACAATCCAGAGGTTTTCAATGAGGTTCAGGTCTGGAGATTGGGCTGACTATGAAAAGGTCTTGATCTGGTGGTCCTCCATCTGCACCTTGATTGATCTGGCTATGTGGCATTGAGCATTGTCCTGCTGGAAAAAAACAATCCTTAGACTTAAGGAACAGTGTCAGAGCAGAAGGAAGCAAGTTTTCTTCCAGGATAACTTTGTACATGGCTTAATCCACGCGTCCTTCACAAAGATAAATCTGCCCAATTCCAGCCTTGCTGAAGCACCCCCAGATCATCACCGACCCTCCAGCAAATTTCACAGTGGGTGTGAGACACTGCAGCTTGTAGGCCTCTTCAGGTCTCCATCCAACCATTAGACGAAAAGGTGTTGAGTAAAGCTGAAAAGCAGAATTTTGAGTGCCTCATGCAGTACAAAGCCTAAATACGCCTTGTAAGTTGGCGACTGGCTAAGCAGAATATTGTGTGACTAAGAACCACATTTTAATTAAAAAAAGCATAGGTATTGTTTTGCAGGCAATTTTTGCAGCATTTAAAAATGTTTTGTTTATTTCCAAGTGGATGTGCACCAACAACCCGTTTTGTGTGTGTGTGTATGTGTATGTATGTACGTATATATATATAATATACACACACAGGGGTAAAAAAATATTGCAATGTTAACCCCATAAAGACCAGGAATTTTAGAGAGAGAAGCTTGCCCAAAGTACCAGAGAATTTTTAGCATTTTTGCTATCACTCCATTTAAACAGAAATAATGCCTTGTTTTTTTTCAGTAGACAAACCAAGGTATTGATCTAGGCCCATTTTGGTATATTTCATGCCACCATTTCGATGCCAAATGCGATCAAATAAAAAAAAATTGTTACCTTTTTTTCTTTTTAAAAATTTCACCTAGATTACAAATTTTGCTCTATAGAGGGTGCGAAACTAACGTAACAAAAGTTGCCTTATTTCACCCTCCATAATGCTGCCATTCCGAGTTTTTTTAAAAAGCCACTTTGTGCGTGTGATATGGTTGCATTAAGCTCCATACCGCACAAAATCCAAGTGCTGCTTTGACGTGCTCGTGCACGCTTTCCCCATAGACATCAATGGGGAGAGAGTGTTAGAAAAAAACCTAACACCTGCGATTGCAGAATGAAAAGCTCCGTAACGCAGCCCTATTGATGTCTATGGGGAAAAAAAGTTACGTTTAAACCTACCACCCTAACATAAGCCCCACATCTAAACACCCCTAATCTGCTGCCCCCGATTTTGCAGACACCTACATAATGTTATTAACCCCTAATCTGCCACTCCCGATATCGCCGCCACCAAAATAAATGTATTAACCCCTAATCTGCCGCTCCCAATGTCGCCGCCACCACAATAAAGTTATTAACCCCTATTGCCCCGCACCCCAACATCACCCACACTATAGTAAAGATATTAACACCTATTCCGCCGCTCCCCAACATTGCCACCGCTAAATAAAGTTATTAACCCCTAAACCTCTGGCCTCCCAAATCACTGCCACTAAATAAACCTAATAACCCCTAAACCGCTGGCCCCCACATCGCAACAACCTAAATTAAACTTTATTAACCCCTAAACCTAACCCTAAACGTAACCGTAAACCTAACACCCCCTAACTTTAACATAATTAAAATAGACCTAAATTAAAGTTACAATTATTAACTAAATAATACATATTTAAAACTAAAAACAAACTTGCCTTCCCAACACATCTCCCCCTTATCCTCCCACTATCAGATTCTCCTTGATGCCTCCAAACTTACTAAAACTAGACAGATGACGGCCGGGGAGAGGGATTGGAGGGTGGAACTATCGATTGAAGACTGGACTGATGTGATCCAGCACACTAAATCATCAATCCACTGCATGACGCTATACGAACTGTTCTATAAGTTGCTGACCAGGTGGCACTACGTGCCCACTAAGCTGCACAAGATGTTCCCAAGCAGCTCCCCCCTCTGCTGGAGAGGCTGCCAGCAAGCGGGTGACCCCCATCACATCTGGTGGGCTTGCCCCGCCATTACACTATTGTGGAGCAAATTGGAGGCTTTGTGCAGCCGTTTAGGTCTGATAACATCTTTACCCCCAGAAACGGCCCTGGTACATGCCGGCCTCCTGCTCCTCTCTGTGACCAACCGCACTCTCCTGATCATGATAACAATGGCGGCGGAACTGCTAATAACCCGCAATTGGAAGAAACCAAACCCCCCTAATTGGCAGGCCCTAATCCAACTTATCTCCTACTTTCGGTCTATGGAAAGCTACGTATATAGTTTCTACCAACAAATAGACCTCTGTGCTTTGATTTGGGAGTCCTGGGACTCACTGGGAGAAGGCACGATCCACTCCATGTAAAGGACGGTAATTGCTACCAAAAGATGTTTTTGCCATTCGAGAGGGGACTGTATTATTCCCCCCATCCCTAAGATAGGCAGATCCCCTCAGGATTCCCCCCCCCCTTTTTTTTTCTTCTCTTTTTTTATCCATCTCTCCTCCACCTTCCCTCCCCCTTACCCCCCTCATTAATGTCCATCCCCTCCATGGGATTTTCCCATTAATAGCCTTCCTCTTACCCCTAGATACGCAAGCGCTTTTTATCTACCACCCTGATCTACAACTTCTTGGTGAAAGTTACTTCTCTAACAATGGTTAAATATATGTATAATGTTGAAAATTCTTTGTATAGTGAGCAATATACCCGTATGGGTTGACTTTAGTTTGTATTGATTCTTGATCATTGCATATACTGTACCTGAACTGGAAGGCCTTCTTACAACATGCTTCTGTCTTCATATGATATTTGTAATACTTTTTGTATATTGCTCTGTGAAATTGATCTTAATAAAAACTATTCTTTAAAAAAAAAAAAAAAACTTGCCTGTGAAATAAAAATAAAACCTAAGCTAGCTACAATATAACTAATAGTTATATTGTAGCTAGCTTAGGTTTTTATTTCACAGGTAAGTTTGTATTTATTTTAACTAGATAGACTAGTTATTAAATAGTTATTAACTATTTACTAACTACCTAGTTAAAATAAATACAAACTTACCTGTGAAATAAAAGTAAAACTTAAGCTGTCTTACACTAAAACCTAACATTACAAAAAAAAAAAAAACTAACATTACAAAAAATAAAAAAACCTACCATTACAAAAAATAAAAAACACTAAAATTACAAAAAATAACAAACGAAAATTCTAATTCTAATACCGTTTAAAAAAATAAAAAACACCCCAAAATAAAAAAACCTAATCTATAATAAACTACCAAGGGCCCTTAAAATGGCCTTTTGTAGGGCATTGCCCTAAAGAAATCAGCAATTTTGTTAAAAAAGAAAAACAACCCCCCCCCCCAACAGTAAAAATGATTTAAGCAGCTCTCATTCCTATTGGCTGATTCGAATCAGCCAATAGGAATGAGAGCTAATTAAATCCTATTGGCTGATTTGAACAGCCAATAGGATTTTAGCAGCTCTAATTCCTATTGGCTGATTTAAATTTTTCAGCCAATAGGAATCCAATGGTACCCCCAGTATAAAAGGGGTACCTTGTCTCAACACTGACTAAACATACGTTTAAAGTATGGGATAAATGTATCAACAATTCCCCAGGGATTTCTGGAATCCCATCACCATTGACTCCTCTGAAACACAATCCAGAGGTGTTAATGTCATTCCCTACTTCATATGAAAGGGACTTATCCTTACGCGATGTCATACCATGCAGCATGGCCATGGAAAACAAAACCCTTAAACCAAAAGCTGAGCTACAAGTAGCGTTTGGTAACTATTTTATGCCTTGGTTTAGATATTTTCAACTGTCACATTATCTCACTACACACACCAAACGCACACAATTTTACAGATCCTTATCCCCCTTTGAATCTATATGTAAAGCTGATATGTATACAAAAGGCTCCCTTTCGCTGATATATAAACTATTACTTGACTACCATTCTAGAGAGCTACCGACGTATACTAGTAAATGGGCAGAGGAGCTACAAACGCCTATATCTCATGAACAATGGAACAGGATATTTAGTAATATGAGCACACATACGTCATCTATAGCACAATTAGAGTCGAATCTAAAACTAATGCTCAGATGGTACTACACCCCATTAAGATTAGCTGTTATGCATAGACTAAGAAATAATAAATGTTGGAGAAAGTGTGGGGAAATAGGAGACTATCAACACATATGGTGGACTTGCCCCAATATCAACCAGTACTAGAGGGAATTGCAGCTGGTAATTAAACAAGTAATTAATATTGATCTCCCACTAGAACCTACCATATTTTTATTTAACAACTTACCCAAAATTAAATGCAAACTTAGACAAAGGCTACTGATTATTTTGCTAAATTGTGCTAGGCGACTCATCCCAAGGAAGTGGAAGTCAGTGGAAGTCCCCTCGGTTAGAGAATAGCGGACTCTAGTCACCAACACATTAGCAATGGAAAAATACCAATACACTAACACAAAGAGATTGGATGATTTCCTTGGGATCAATTTTATATGGGAAGAATATTGTAAATCGATATAACAGAGCTGTGAGATACTTAGAATGTATACTTTTATACAAATTTTTACTTAAACTGGGATCAGAAGGAGTCATTGGTGAACAGTTAAGACCTGCATACTATTAAGCATTATGTCAAATAGGAAAAATCTCTCCTTTCTTTTACTTTTTATTTAATAAATGTTTACGACAACCATAGGGATCATTATTGATAAAAATTTGTCCATTTCAATGTTAACTATTCCCTTACTGTGAGACAATAGTTGTGATATACCTTTAAATTTGCACATCCCAAGTACTTCCTTCCTATTTAAGGACACATTCTAGCCTCATTCTGGGCCTGAAAATTGAAGTTGTTCCTTCACAGTTCACTTTGTCTCCTGTGAAATAACTTTGCTCTTAGACTTTACTAAGTCTTTCAGGTCTTTAAGCTCATTCCTTACTATATGCGCTGCATATTCTGTTGCTACCTTTACTCTCTACCGGAACCAGCCTGCCAGATTACTACGCTTACCGGAACTTCATACTACAGACGCCGAAGTCGCGCTCACACTGAGCGGTTACAGGAGCTCAATCTGCCTGCCTGTCAGCTCCTTTTAGCTCTCTCATACCCACGCTGCCTCATCCTCCCTGGTTACAAGCTAAGTACCGCTCTCCACGCACAAATACTTACCTTGTTATGTTTGTGTCAATCCTATATACGATTGCCTTTTTTGTATATTAACCTGTCATCTGGAAAAGTACTTTTGATACGTATTTGGGATATATGAGAGTGTGTTTGGACTGTACATATTTTATTGAGTGCTTGTGTGAGTGCGTCAAAACCTTGCTTATACATAAAAGCAACAACTTTACCCTGGATATTATTGAACTGCCATTTGAGTGATTTAAACCATTTTTCACTCTCATTTTCTCTGTGGTTCTCCTTGTTATATCATTCTTATATCAGTGCCTATCCACATTTCCTTATGTGTTATTGCAAGATATAATTTCATATATATTAAATCAATTACTAAACTAAAGCCTCACCTTATATAACAAGTTGAACAAGTGATTTCTTCTTGCTTATTATAAGAAAAGAGCAACAAAACCTTTATTTTTGTCATAAATTTGTATTCACCATTTAAAGTGATTGTGAATATCACAGAATTTTCAGGCCTATAAAATATAGGACATACCACTAAATATAAATATGGATCCCAGTGAAATAAAGAATGAAATCACTAATATCAATCAAAAATTGGAATACTTAGCAAGGGCTTTAACTGAATTACAAACAGAAAACAAGGCACTTAAAACACTAGTAAAAGAATGTTTACCTGTGAAAAGTTTAGAAACACCTGAAACACATATTAATTACCCACAAACCTTCACTGGTAAACGAAGTGAATATAGAGATTTTAAAAATGCTTGTAATTTACTTTTCTCACTTAGGCCTAAGACTTATCATTCTGAAAGAATCAAAGTATGCACCACTATCTCTTTCCTCCAGGGGGAGCCCCGCTCATGGGCTAATAGATTTTTTGAGAATAACCATCCAATACTTGATTCATTGGAAGAATTTTTTCTAGCCATGACATCCTTATATGAGGACTCTCACACTCAGATCACTGCAGAAACAAAACTAAGATCTTTGAAACAAGGAAAAAGGAACGTAGAAGAATACATCACTGAGTTCCAAATGTGGATTGATGATTCTAAGTGGAATGAAATAAGTTTAAAGAACCAATTCAGATTGGGACTTTCTGAATCTTTAAAAGATGAGTTGTCCCGCTTGGAGATGCCTGAATCTTTAAACGGTCTACGTGAAAGGAAGGCTGAAAGGGCTTCTTTTGATGTAACACAGCGACGTTCATATCATTACACTCCAACCCAGCAAAAGGGTACATCTAATCAAACTCCAATGGAAATTGGAGCTTTAAGGGGACCCCTTACACCCGAAGAAAAGGCCAGACGTAAATCTGAAAACCTTTGTTTATATTGTGGGCAAAAGGAACATTCCGTCTCAAACTGCCCAAATCTTCTAAGACAAAAAAAGGGTAAGATGCTTATAAAACATAATATTTTACTCCTTGCTCAAAACCCTCAACTGACTGTTGATCTTTCTTTACAGTGGGATCAGAAAAACATACGATCTAAAGCGTTGATCGATTCTGGGGCAGCCGGAAATTATATTGATATATCTTTTGTTAAATTAAATAAAATCCCTATTGTTTGCAAGACACAACCAGTATCTGTTAAACTCATTGACGGCACACACATACAAAATGGTCCCATTACACATCAAACAATACCACTTTTAGTGACTACTGATAAAGGCCATACTGAATATCTGTCCTTTGATTTAATCACTATCCATATGCATACTCTTATTCTAGGATTCTCTTGGCTAAACAAACATAATCCCAGCATTGACTGGTCAAGCACACAGCTAACTTTAGAATCACCATACTGTTTAAATACCTGTTATCCTTTTCAGCTAATCTCTACCATAGAAAATGAACTACCAGAAATTTATCAGGATCTGGCAGAGGTGTTTGACTTAAAAGAAGTCATAGGGAGTTTGACTGCCCTATTGATATAATACCAGGGTCTCAAATACCTCACGGTAAAATATACCCATTATCACAAGAAGAGTTAACCTATTTACGCTCTTATCTCGACGACAACCTCCGAAAGGGTTTTATATCACATTCAACATCACCAGCATCAGCTGGAATGTTTCTAGTACGTAATAAAGACGGTACTATAAGACCTATCATTGATTATAGAGCTTTAAATGAAATAACTATTAAAAACAGATACCCTCTACCACTTATACCTGAATTATTAGAACGATTGAATGAAGCAACTATCTATTCCAAACTTGACCTTAAGGGGGCTTATAACCTCATACGTATGAAAGAAGGTCATGAATGGAAAACCGCCTTTAGAACCCGCTACGGGCTTTTCCAATATAATGTGATGCCGTTTGGTCTGAGCAATGCTCCCGCAACATTTCAGCATTTTATTAATGAAATATTCCATGATCTCATGGACATTTGTGTTATCATATACTTAGATGACATCTTGATATATTCCAAAACTCCCTCTGAACACGAAAAGCACGTAAGATGGGTACTTACTCGTCTAAAGGAACACAAATTATACGCCAAGTTAGAAAAATGCGTATTTCATGTTTCTAAGATAAAATTCTTAGGTTATATACTCACTCCTAATAAAATACAAATGGATCCTGAAAAGATTTCTGCTATTATTGATTGGCCTATTCCCACCACTGTAAAATCACTACAACGCTTCATTGGTTTCGCCAATTTTTACCGAAAGTTTATTAAAAAAATTTCTTCAATAGTCAGACCACTAACCCAATTAACCAGTGTTAATCAAAAATTCAAGTGGTCTGACAAAGCACAAGAAACCTTTGATACTCTTAAAGAACTATTCACTACTGCTCCAATACTTTCGCTCCCCAATTTTGAAGCTCAATTCCAACTCGAAGTGGATGCCTCAAACACTGGCATAGGAGCAGTACTTTCTCAAAAGCAAGGTGATGATGGTGAAATTCACCCAATCGCTTTTTTCTCCAGAACATTAACTAGTGCTGAAGTTAACTATAGTGTGGGTGATAAGGAACTTCTGGCTATAAAGAGTGCTCTAGAACAATGGAGACACCTCTTAGAAGGATCAAAACTCCCCTTCATAATATTTACTGACCATAAGAACCTTGAATACTTGAAGAAGAACAAAACTTTGACAGCCAGACAAGCAAGATGGTCTTTATTCTTAGACCGCTTTAACTTCATCATCACCTACAAACCAGGAACTCAAAATACGAAAGCTGATGCTCTATCTAGAATATCAGAAACTTCACCCCATGATCCACCTAATTATACTATCTCACCTGAAAAGTTCATTGGTGTCCTCACACCTATAGAACAAGAAGTACATAATGCCTTAAAAGAAGATACAATACCTCACCAGTATTGTTCCAAAGACCCTCAAACCGGTCTATATTATCATAACAATCAATAATATGTACCCGAGAGTATCAGATCATCAGTCCTCTCACATACCCATGATGATATAATTTCTGGACATCCGGGAATCCAAAAAACCATTGACCTCACCAGACGTAATTTCTGGTGGCCAGGCATGAATAAATACATCTATGAATATGTATCCGGGTGTGAGAATTGTGCCCGAAACAAATTAGTTCACAAAAGACCAATTGGTTTACTTACACCTCTGCCTATTCTGGATAAACCATGGAGTACCATAGCAATGGATTTCATTGTTGAATTACCTCTTTCACAACAAAATAACACGATCATGGTAATAGTGGATCATTTAACCAGACTAGCACATTTCATCCCTCTCAAGGGATTACCCACAGCTATAACAACTGCTAGAGTTTTTCTTGACCAAGTAGTTAGATTACATGGACTACCGACCAACATAGTTACAGACAGGGGAACCCAGTTTACATCCTCTTTCTGGAGATCTCTATGTAAACTGTTAAAGATTGACCATCGATATACGACTGCTTTCCATCCACAGACAAATGGACTAACAGAGAGACTGAATCAGACCATAGAGCAATTCTTACGTTGTTATATATCACATCTTCAAGATGACTGGTCAGTTTATCTCCCCATGGCTGAATTCACATATAACAATTCTTTAAGCGCCTCTATCAAAACCTCCCCCTTTCATGCGACATATGGTTTTCACCCTAACACTATATCTCTTTCTAGTAAAGCAGTAAATTCCCCTGTAGCTACAGAATTTACATCCAATCTCCAAGAAAGACTAAATGTCCTGAAGTTACATCTGAAGGAAGCAAAAAACTATCAAAAAAGATATTATGATCTAACGCATGGACAAGGCCCTGATTACAAGATTGGGGACTTAGTACTCCTTTCAACTAGGAATCTCAAACTTCATGTTCCCAGCAAAAAACTTGCTAATCAGTTTTTGGGTCCTTTCCCAATCGAACAAGTAATCAATTCCAATGTGGTAAAACTTAAATTGCCTACAGATTATAAAATTCATCCATCTTTTCATATCTCTTTGTTGAAACCATATCCTGTCAAAGTTCGCACTTCTGACTCACCCCCACCTCCTGTAATGGTGGATAACCAGGAGGAATTTGAGGTAGAATCCATACTTGACTCTAGGATAAATAGACATAAATTGGAATATCTCATTAAATGGAAAGGTTACGGCCCAGAAGATAACTCCTGGCTCATTCATTCATCTGTTCATTCACCCCAGTTGGTCAGGGCTTTCCATAGGAAATACCCCCTCAAACCGCATCTGGAATCCCCAGGGGTGATTCCCTGAGGGGGGGGGGGACATGTGATATACCTTTAAATTTGCACATCCCAAGTACTTCCTTCCTATTTAAGGACACATTCTAGCCTAATTCTGGGCCTGAAAATTGAAGTTGTTCCTTCACAGTTCACTTTGTCTCCTGTGAAATAACTTTGCTCTTAGACTTTACTAAGTCTTTCAGGTCTTTAAGCTCATTCCTTACTATATGCGCTGCATATTCTGTTGCTACCTTTACTCTCTACCGGGACCAGCCTGCCAGATTACTACGCTTACCGGAACTTCATACTACAGACGCCGAAGTCGCGCTCACACTGAGCGGTTACCGGAGCTCAATCTGCCTGCCTGTCAGCTCCTTTTAGCTCTCTCATACCCACGCTGCCTCATCCTCCCTGGTTACAAGCTAAGTACCGCTCTCCACGCACAAATACTTACCTTGTTATGTTTGTATCAATCCTATATACGATTGCCTTTTTTGTATATTAACCTGTCATCTGGAAAAGTACTTTTGATACGTATTTGGGATATATGAGAGTGTGTTTGGACTGTACATATTTTATTGAGTGCTTGTGCGAGTGCGTGAAAACCTTGCTTATACATAAAAGCAACAACTTTACCCTGGATATTATTGAACTGCCATTTGAGTGATTTAAACCATTTTTCACTCTCATTTTCTCTGTGGTTCTCCTTGTTATATCATTCTTATATCAGTGCCTATCCACATTTCCTTATGTGTTATTGCAAGATATAATTTCATATATATTAAATCAATTACTAAACTAAAGCCTCACCTTATATAACAAGTTGAACAAGTGATTTCTTCTTGCTTATTATAAGAAAAGAGCAACAAAACCTTTATTTTTGTTATAAATTTGTATTCACCATTTAAAGTGATTGTGAATATCACAATAGTATTATTGTAACCGGTTTTGTTTGGATTGTTTAACTCTGTATGCAATTTTACTTTCAATAAAAGAAAATTTTGAAAAAAAAAAAAGGGGTACCTTGCATTTGAATCCTCAGTTTGCGGCGGACGATCACATGAAAAGGACCTCCACGTCGAATTGATGGACCTCCGCCTGGACCTCTGCCTTGGACCTTCGCCTGGACCTCTGCCTCCGCGCATTGACCACTCCGCCTCCGCAGGGATGAAGAAGATGCAGGTCCCTCGATGGTTGAAGATGGAGCCGCCTGGATGAAGATGGAGCAGCTGGGATGAAGATCGTTCAAGCCGGACTTCAGCAACTGTAAGTACCTAAAGAGGGGTTAGTGATTTAAATTTTTCAGCCAATAGGAATGCAATGGTACCCCCAGTATAAAAGGGATGAAGATGGAGCAGCTGGGATGAAGATCATTCAAACCGGACTTCAGCAACTGTAAGTACCTAAAGAGGGGTTAGTGTTAGCTTTTTTTAAGGTTTTTTTGGGTGGATTTTTTTTTTAGATTAGGGCTATTGGGCAATCTTAAAAGAGCTGAACGCCCTTTTAAGGGCAGTAAAAGAGCTGAATGACCATACAAATGCCCTTTTCAGGGCAATGGGTATCTTAGGTTTTTTTTAGAGTTAGGTTTTCATTTTGGGGGGTTGGTTGGGTGGTGGGTTTTACTGTTGGGAGGTCTTTGTATTTTTTTTACAGGTAAAAGCTGATTTCTTTAGGGCAATGCCCTACAAAAGGCCATTTTAAGGGCTATTGGTAGTTTATTGTAGGCTAGGGGGTGTTTTTATTTTGGGGGGCTTTTTTATTTTTATAGGGCTATTAGATTAGGTGTAATTGATTTTATTTTGGATAATTTCGTTTGTTATTTTTCGTAATTTTGTGTTTGTTATTTTTTGTACTTTAGTATTTTTTATTTTTTGTAATTTAGTATTTTTTATTTTTTGTAATTGTAGATTCATTTTTTAGTAGTGATTTCTTTAATGAGTAATTTAATTAATTTAATTTGTAGTTATTTTAATTTTAGTCTAATAGTTATGTTAGGTTGATTTATAGTTTAAATTTAGTTTTTTTTAATTTCCCAGTTAAGTTTTTAATTATTTTAAGATAGGGATCTTGTAATTTTAATGTAAAGTTAGGGGGTTGTTAGGTTTAGGGGTTAATAGTTTAATTTAGTTGTTGGTGATGTGCAGGTTTAGGGGTTAATAACTTTATTTAGTGTGGGCAATGTTGGGGTGCGGGGGAATAGGGGTTAATAACTTTAGTATAGTGGCGACGATGTCGGGGAGCTGCGGAATAGGGGTTAATAAATGTTATTAGTGGCTGCGATGTCGGGAGCGACAGATTAGGGGTTAATAAATGTATTATAGTGTTTGCGATGTGGGAAGGCCTCTTTTAGGGGTTAATAGGTCGTTTATGGGTGTTAGCGTACATTGTAACACTTTAGTTATGAGTTTTGTGCAACAGTTTTGTTGCTTAAAACTCATAACTACTGCTCTCAAATAGCGTAATGGATCTAGTCATTATAGGGTGTAACGCAAGCTTTTTAGCCTCACCGCAAAACTCGTAATGGCAGCGCTATGGAAATCCCATGAAAAAACGTCCTTTTTTCAATGCGGAACTGACGTTGTGTTACAGGCTAAAAGGCATGCGGTACAGCTATACCAACAAGACTCATAATAGCTGCGTTGCTGTTTTAACGCTGGAATGGTCATTTTTTTCAGCGTTAAAACAGGAACGCAAAACTTGTAATCTAGGTAATTGTGTTTCTCACTGAAATTATTTAAATACCACTTGTGCAATCATAACACAAATCAGTGTTCTCCCAAGGACCTTTTTAACGGGTGCACCACCTGGTTGATTTTACTTACCACCTGGTTAAAATATTAGCCAATATTAAGCAAACGTTAGCCAGTATTATAAATGTTCAATTTTTATTGTACAAAGTATCATTAAAGGGACAGGAAACCCCAACATTTTCTTTTGTGTTTAAAATGGAACATACAATTTTAATCAACTTTCCAATTTACTTTTATTATCAAATTTGCTTCAGTCACTTTTTATCCTTTGCTGAAAGAACATTGACAGATAGCTGAACACATCTAGTTAGCCAATCACAAGAAACAAATGTGTGCAGGCACCAATTAGCAGCAGCTCCCACTAGTGTATGATATGTGCGTATTCTTTTTTCAACAAGGGATACTAAGAGGACAAAGCCCATTTAAAAATAGAAGTGAATTTAAAAGTGTCTTAAAATTACAAGCTCTATCTGAATCATACTAGTTTAATTTTGACTTTCCTATCCCTTTAAATACATTTATGTTAAATTATGCAATTAATTTGTGCTTTGTATAGCTGACAATGATATAATATTAGAAAATATTACACTGTCCACACCCAGCACTTCATAATGCCACACAGCTGGCTAATTGCAACTGTGCACCCCACTTTTAATATTCCTGACAGTGAAGGGGTTAATCAGGTAGCTGGTAAGATTAATTTTAGCTGTAGTGTAGAGATTACCCTTCCACCTGACACCTCCGACCCCCTGATCCCACCCAAACAGCTCTCTTCTCTCCCTCACCCCCACCATCGTAGGTACTGGTACACAGTCTGCTGGTATGCAGTTCAGGGATAGTATTTTGTTTTAAATATTTTTGTTAATTTTTGTAGAGTAGGGAATCCTCCACAACCCACCCACCCACCTCCCCGATCCCTGCCATACAGCTCTCTAACCCTCCTCCCCACTTACAAGATGCCACTATCTTAAGTATTGGTAAAAACAAATCTGTAGTATAGCGATCCCCCCTCACACCCAACCGACTGTTCATAGAGCCCCCCTCCCTCACCGTTTTTGCAGTGTAGGGAACCCATCCCGTCCCCTCCCACACCAAATCTTTTTTACATAGCATAGGGAACCCTCCCCTTCCTCCCACATCCTGCAATGCGCAATCCCCCTGCCTCGCTCCTTCTCTCCCACACCACCCACGGCATCACTGCAAGCCAATGCAAACAGTGACACAAAGGGGCATATTTATCAATGTCCGAGCGGACATGATATGAAGTAGCTTTTCATTGATAGAAATTTATAAATGCCGACAGCATACGCTATCGGCATCTATCACTGCACCAGCAGTTCTAGTGAACTGCTGGTGCAATGCCGCCCCCTGCAGATTTGCGGCCGCTAGCAGGGGTTGTCAATCAACCCGTTCGTATTCGATCAAGCATATTGTCATGCTTATTATTAATTTGTTGTATTTTTTTTTTTAAATACAAGACACAACAAATAACTGTAAACCCTAAAAAAATATTTGTCTGAATCAGATTTACTTTGTTCTCTTGGTATCTTTTGTTGAAAAGCACACATAGCCAGGCCCAGGAGGAGACATGTGTCTTGAGCAATATATGGAAGCAATGTCTGTTGTAAACAATGCTGCTCTATAGTTCTCAAGACACATGAACTTTCCTAAACCTACTTAGGTATGCTCTTCAAAAAACAATTCCAAGAGAACTAAGTAAATTTGATAATAGAAGAAAATAGGAAATATGTTTTTTTTTAACTGTATGCTCTACCTTAATCATGAAAGTTTAATTTTGACTTTTATGTTATTTTAATTTGTATGTACCAATGCCCACTGTACACCATTTAAAAATGTGTCATTTATTAATTTTTTTAGGGAAAACTATTTTATGTATATAAAAAAGAAAGATATTTGTTCCCTTTTATGCTACAGTAATATGCAATTATTGCTTTAGGATGACATGATGAAGAATTGGTGACACATGTATGTACTTTTTGTCTGTGCGCTGATGTTTTTGCTCTGTTTGCCCTATTGCTTATAATGGAGTTCTCCAGCAAGCAGATAGAGGATGTTTGTAGAATGATTATACACAGACTGGTGCGACTCAGACAAGTCTGCTTGGTTTTTAAATAGCAACTCCAGACAATACATCTGCCTGAGGCGTTTAAATTTGTAAACCCGTATTACTTCTATCTACACATCTGTTGCATATGTGACAACGTGCGCTGGTTACTTCACTTAACTGATGCTAGGTTGACCTGAAGTGGAGTGGGCCAGAAGCAACATCCGCTGCTTCATAAATCGACCCCAACGTGTTCTACACAGAAAATGTTGACAGCTGGGTGGTGGCAGTGTAATATTAACATTTTCCGTTATTTATATATGTTACTTGCTTACTTAAAGGGACAGTCTACACCTTAGTCATCTTAAAGTCTTAAATTAGATTAGATTAGTTTTAAATAGTCTCATGCACCCCTTTATATATCATGCAGCAGGAATAGTAAAAGCATTATTTTAAAAAGAATATTGAAATGGCCACCAAACTCCGCCCACTGATGATACCATGATCCAAAATGCATATGGTGTCCAATCACAAAAGCCTCACTAGTTGGATTCAGCAGACTGTCAATACTATTCAACATGTGCAGCTTGGATCATGACGTTGTCAGTGGGCAGAATTTGGCACCCATTTTGAAGTGGCTAGAAACAATATTCTTTTGAAAATAACTTTTTTTACCCTAGTTGCTGCATGATATCGAAAGGGGTGCAGGAGGCTATTTGCAGCTTAATCTAAGGTAAGACCTTAAGATGACTAAGGTATGGAGGCCTATTTAACAAAGGTCTGTCAGACCTGATCCGACAGTGCGGATCAGGTCCGACATACCTCGCTGAATGCAGAGAGCAATACGCTCTCCGTATTCAGCATTGCACCAGCAGCTCTTGTGAGCTGCTGGTGCAATGCCGCCCCCTGCAGATTTGGCCGCCAGCAGGGAGGTGTCAATCAACCCGATCGTACTCGATCAGGTTGATTTTTGGCGATGTCTGTCCGCCTGCTCAGAGCAGACGGACAGGGTTATGGAACAGTGGTCTTTAACTGCTGTTTCTGGCGAGCCTGCAGGCTCGCCAGAAACACGGGCCCTCAAGCTGCATCCGGAGCTTGATAAATGGGCCCCATAGACTGTTGCTTTAAGCTATCCAATGCACAAATTAATATCATGCCTTAACAGAAATTATCTTACTGATAATTTGTGCAACAAAAAAATAAGACAAAATGTAATATTAGCAAATTTTAGTTTAATATTGGCTAACATTTTTACCAGGTGATCATTAAAATCAGATGGGTGGTGTACTCATTAAGGGCCAGATTACATGTGGAGCGGTATTTTACGTATTACAAGTTGAAAGTAAAATGTTTTCATTGCACGCTAACCGGATGCGTGCAAAAATCTAAAGTTAGAATATCGCGCGTGCTTTAAGTATTCCCCCACAGAAGTTAATAGAGCAAAAAAATGAAAAAAACCTACTTACGTGCAAACCCGATCACATATTCTCAAATGTGTTAACCCGACATGGAAATATGAATATTTCACATTTTAATGTTATTCACATAGAAGAATATGTTCTATTTATTCATAAATAAAACATTTCTATATATATCTGATGGTATTTTGGTACAATATATATCTATATCTATATATAGAAGAAACTATCTGAGGTGGTATTGGATTTAATGGATATGATGGTAAAAAGGAATGACAAAAGGTTGGAAAAATTGAAGGTTGAGATAGAGGGAGCTCTTGTTTTAGTAAATAAATTTGAGGAAGATTCAAATTTTAACAAACTAAATGACGAAACAAAAAATAGCATATCAAGATTACAGTCAGAAATAAAAAACAAAAAGTGCCGTAAGTTGCATAGAGAGCAGGAGGACTATAGACAGAAAAAGGTTTATGTCTATAGAGCCCAGAGCGGTTCCTATGACTCGGGCACAGACGCTTCTGACACGGAGGGGGAAGGACAAAGTGTGCATGCAGTATCGAATTTTCTGAGAGGTACTGCAGGAGATGGAGGAGGAGGGGAGGTAGAAAGAGAAATAAATAAATAAATCTTCCTGCGCTAAAGGTCAGAAGCTTGATAAAGGACATATCCGAAACGCGTTGCTTCTTTTTGGCTAAGTTAGGCCACCGTAGTTTGCTATGTCAGAACGTTTCTAGTATACCCAGCTTTTTTAAAGAAAGAAGAAAAAAGATCGGATGAACAAACTTGGCACGGAGACAGAATCTCCCTGATCGGAGCGGTTTACAGATATCTATAACTGTAAGTTCGGAATGACACTTTTTAGTGTATAACTGTCAGCATACTCCTGAGAAAGGTTTTTATCTACATTTACAGAATTTCCAACTGCAGCTTCGATATTGATGCGACTACACAGTGCTGGAAGAGAGTGTTTTCCATTATACCACATTGGATATCCTCCTATAAGAAAAGGGCTTTTTCTTTCCAAGAAAACACTACTATTTTTAGCCTTCTTTTTTGCCTATTTGCTTTTTGCTTTTGTTTCTGCTTTAGCGTTTGCTTCTGCTATCGTATATAATTAACAACATCATCGTCAGTTATTTGCACAAAATCAGCTATTTTGCACAAAATTACTGTCAGCTTATTCAAAGCTCTGTCAGCCTATGCAAAGCAGTATATGCAACCAAATACTAATCTGACTGCAGCATTTTCATCCTAGCACAATTTAGCCCGCACTAACTGACTTTGTTTTCCGGCTTTTTTCTGCTCATGCACAGAATCTTATCAATTGCTTTTTAATCATATCAATTGTTTTTCAAATGTCAGTGTTTTTAATATCTATTTAATTTTCATACAATTAATTATTATTGTTTTTTTTGCTATTTTACTTGTATATTTATGATTATAATATTCTATCTAATGTACACCTTATATTAATTCACTACAAACTAACCCACTATACACTAATTCACTTTTTATTTTTATTTTATTTTTAACTATTGCCAATCTCTTATGCATTAATGTTTTTTAGGAACTTTTTTATTGTCATGTGTTATTGAAACTACTCCAGCTACCTTATGATATCATATATTTTACTGTAATAAATAGAATCGCCCCTTTTGATTTAGCTCTAGTGTCAGCTTATATTTGACCTTTAGCACTAGTGCTACGCCTGCTCTATACTATGCTCTGTATTTGGTGCTTCTCAGCATCGTTTTAATCTTGAATAAAGTTTGGGATATTTTTACTACAATGGTCGGATGGGATCGTTTTTCTTCCTACTAATACATTACAAGTTTCTAGTAGATCCGGCGATCCGACTTCATTGTATGGACATTCTGGTTACTGCCAACACTACGGGTATCCCCGCACTGGCTTCAGGCACTGAGAGGTGACGAAACCGGGAGCGACCAGGAGCATTCACTGACGTAACCCCACGTGTGAGACACAGAGACATGCCGAAGGTGAGAGAGGAGGGGAGCAATTCTCTCAGAATTACCGAAAGAAAACCGGACCTCCTACCACAGCAAGAAGCGTGAGTCTTGGAAAAGGGGATGTTTTTTGTTTACATAACGTCAGTTCGCTCAAAGAGATATTATTCCTTGTCTGCCTAAAGGGGTTTTGCCTGTTTTTGGATAAAATTTACTTTGACTATTTTTGTATGCTAGTTTATCTAAGAGTACACACGGATCTACTTGTTTTGACTTTCGATTATATTTATCATCCTGCTTTCTTTGTGTGGCGTAATCCCTTTCCCCTTTAGTTTTCAGTGCTTTCTCACTTTCTACATTTAGAAAGAGAGAGACAAAAAGTTAATCTATAAAAGAGAGGAGGTAACAGACAAGACAGCAGAGGGGGAGAAGGGATTATTAACCAGAGGACAGGTTTATGAACAGGGGGAGAGTATGGAGAAGATATTGAAGGGGATACTAGGAGAGTATGGGGGGGGGGACAAATTACAGGTGGTTAACCTTTCCTCTTTTAGTTTGAACCTTGCCAATATAAGCCTTTTGAAAAAAGGCTCATCATTTTGTCCAGTAAATCAGTTAGATAAATTTGAAACCATAATGAACCTTTATCTTTTTGCACGAAAATTGGTCCTTGCACAAATAACAAAAAAATTTGGGCAAGAAGTTCCTACTAAAGAGGATAAGTCAACCCTAGAAATTTTAGAGTCCCTAGCGAATGAGGAAATAGACCTAGACAAAAAACCTACTGTATCCACTTTCTTAAAATATAAATCCTCTTACATGCCAATATTAGCCCAGGTTCCAGCAATTAATATCTTTGTTAAAGGAGTAGAGAAAGGGATTGAGAGTCTACCAAGAAAGTCTGGAACCAGGCATAATTTAACATGGAAAGAGAGATATGCTCTAAAAGAACTTATGCAGGGAAAGAATATCATAGTGAAACCTGGGACAAAGGAGGGAACTTAGTCTTAATGGGTGAAACAAACTATGTCTTAGAGGTAAAAAAACAATTGGGGGTTCAGGTTCAGGAACAATATGAGAAATTAAGCCATAAACCAACAAAAAAGATACAATTGGAGCTTTTTAAATTGTTAAGTGAGGCGAAAACGGGATGGACTTATCTCCCAACAAGAATTTCAATTTCTATATCCTGATTTCCCTAAAATGCCAGTGTTCTTTACCATTCCCAAGATCCACAAGAGCATGACCAGTCCTCCCGGGAGACCCATTGTCTCGGGAATAGGCAGTATTACTGAGAATATAGGTCCATATGTGAATGTAATTCTAAGACCCTTTCTCTCTAGCCTCCCCTCCTATGTAAAAGATACTGGAGACCTCCTAAAGAAATTGGATGGTATCACGGTGTCAGATAATACAATATTGGTCTCTCTAGACGTAGAGAGCCTTTACTCCTCGATCCCACATCTAATTGGCCTAAAAGATATTGAATCAGTTTTAAAAACAATGAGTCCTAAATTTGATAAGCATACAGATTTTGTTCTGAATCCTCTCAAATTTATTTTGGAGAACAATGTATTCACTTTTGATGTAAGGGTGTATAGGCAAGCAAGAGGAATAGCGATGGGGGCAGTATGCACCCCAACATATGCCTGTTTACATTTAGGGGCATGAGAATTGTGTGATGTTTTTGAGAAATATCAATATATTTTTGATGAATATGTCCTGCTCTGGATAAGATATGTGGACAACATATTGTTATTATGGGATGGCGCTCTAGATTATCTTAAAATGCTCATTGATAAATTGAATGTAAATGACAGAAATAAATTTCTAACATTTGAGGCAAATTCAAAAGAATTACCTTTTTTTGGATATAAAAGTAAACAAAGAAGGAAGGTTAATAGTAACTGAGAATTATAGAAAAAGTACTGCAATTAATAGTATCTTAGAAGCGAGTAGTGCACATCCAGCCACTTTGATTAAAGGAATTCCAATTGCACAGTTTCTAAGGTTGAGACAAAATTGTTCATCCATAACTAAATTTGAGGAAAATGATGCGCAAATGAAAGATAGGTTTAAAAAGAGAGGTTATTCAAATAAATGTATTAACCAGGCTTATTCCAGAGCAAGGAGGACAAATAGAGATGTTTTGCTTTACACTAAAAAGGTGAAGGATGAACAGAACAAAGTGAGGTTTATTACCACATACAGTGATCAATGGGAAAATATAAGGTAAGTGCTAAAAAAGAATTGGCACCTAGAGGGGGAGGTTAAAGAAATGGTGGGAGAGCATCCACTTCTAACAGCTAGAGAAACCCCAAGTCTCAGAAACAAGCTAGTCAGCAGCAGGTTTGAAAGAAATCCCTCAATAGCAGATTGGTTGAGGAAAAACAGAGGTTTAAAAGGAAATTTCCGCCCATGGAAAATGTATATATTGTCCATTTATGGAGAGAGGTAAAAAATTCACAGGTAATGGGGATAGAGAATACATAACAAGATTTTTCATTAATTGTGACTCAGTAGGAGTAGTGTACTTGTTACACTGTGATTGTCCCTGTTTCTATGTAGAGAAAACCAAGCGACGTCTAAAGGATAGAATTCAGGAACACAGGGATGACATTATCTTCAACAGAGATGCCAATGTCACTAGACACTTTGCAAAGTATCATGATATTGACCCGGTGTCTCTGAAATTCATGGGTATAGATAAGGGGGACCCACATAATAGAGGTGGGGATATAGACAAATATCTCCTACTAAAAGAGGTAAGACGGGTATGCAACCTGAAAACAAAATATCCCCTAGGGCTAAATTAAAATTATGATTACCCTTGTTTCCTGTAGACACCCTCTATGAACAATTTAAGTTTTGAAACATAATATAGATCTTTTTTAAAATGTAACCTTTATTATCAAAATTTGTTTAATTTTGCTTTTAATTTAAACATAAGGTAAACAAAATCCTATATTCGTTTGTAGTAAAAGTTACGTTTCTACTCTATATGGTCCTCTTATGGACAAAGGAAGTATATGGAGAGTAAATGTACATTTTTGTAAATCTCGAACTGAGAGCGTGTATGCCTTTAAGTTAGAATGAAACGAGGGTACTAGAATTGATGCTTTAGTTTGTAAGACACAATGTTTCCCTTTATGCATATTTTGAAAATTATTTGTAATTCTCTTGGAAGTGATTCAATAGAAAATTCTGATTTAGAAGCACTAAACTAATATGTATAAACATGAATAAAATAGTAAAAAGGGACTTTTGCTGATCAGAGTGAATAAGAAAAGGGTTTTAGGAAATGTTCCTTTAATTGAGTGGGAATCAATTAAGTAGGAAGGGACATTTAGGATTTAAATATGAGAGCTAAGTAGAAAAGTTCATAGCCCTGACGAAGCCCCAGTATGAAGTGTGTAAAGGGGTGAAACGCATATGACATTGGCAAGCTTAAACTTTCTTTGATTCGTAACCGGTATCCACTTTGAGCAGAGAAAAAGTGCATATAAGCTGGAGCCTTTGATCTATGGCTATAAGAAAGTCATTTGTGTAAAGCTGCAAGGCAAACCTGCTGTTTTTTATACACTTGTATAAGGTGACTTTTTGCCAAACACATTGTATCTTTTTGAACACATGGGGGATACAGAGGAACCTCTCAAACAGTTGCAGTTTGCACAGAACATCACGTCAGAAGCTGTTTGACCCGGTCTTATAACGGAACAATGTTCTCAGGAGAGGTATCCCCCTACGTTGCTATATCCACCACCTCCTGGGACATTCCGGCTAGACCTTAAGTGCGGTCTGAATACTGTAGTCATTTGCCGGTTTTGCCATCAGTTTGGAGGAAGTCTGCCGGTGTTGACATTCTTGTGTATACACTGGGAACAGTTTTGAACTGAGCGGCTCATACCGCTATATTAGGGGAGACCTCTCTCACTGTTTTCATGATCTATGCGTGTATGTTTAACTTGATAAGTTGCATTTGGGAGTTTGAAACAATGCTATTTTTTTTTAAGCAGCTCGCTAATCACGTTTTCTTTGCAGGATTGATATAAGAGCACTTAGAATACGATTGTTGTGCTCATATTAGTCTCATGTTAGGTTGTTTGCATTTCAGCAAGTGGTTCTTGGGTTCTTTGTTTTTTTCTATTATTTTTGTCACAGTGAAGCTGGTGAAGTCACATGATGTATATTTTGGATTAAAAAATACGTTATAATTTAACAAGAAAAGAATGCTGTTATCCCTTTCTAAAAATAGAGGGGTAGCTCCCACTTTTTTAAATCTTTCTGAATTTATTTGCAATTTATTTTAAAGGGTCTACACCATCACCTTTATAAAGGCTATTTAAAATACTTAAAAAGGTATTTTTCAATTCTAGAGATTAGATAAAGATAAAATCTCTTTATTTATTATTTATTATCGATTATTTGTAGAGCGCCAACAGATTCTGCAGCTCTTTCCACTATATATATATATATATATATATATATATATATATATATACACATAATTATATATAGGTATAGATATATACAGATATATAGGAATATCTATTTAGAAATACAGAGTGCATTCCCCTATGTGCAGAACATTGGAATGGGAAATATTTACAGTAAATACATAGTTAAACCTTTATTAAATATGAATATTGCATATATATATATTTACACATTTATATGTATTTATATGTGTATATATGTCTGTAAATTCATATAAATACATTTGTACACACATAAACATACATATATACAGGTGGCCCTCGTTTTACAACGGTTCAATTTACACCGTTTCAGAATAACAACCTTTTTTTCCAGTCATGTGACTGCTATTGAAAAGCATTGAGAAGCAGTGCATTTATAAAAATAGCCAGTAGGTGGAGCTGTCCACTTGTGTTGCAGCAAAGCCAAGCAAGCTGAAATTAATCAGTTTAACCAGACCTGAGATATCGAGCAGATTTCAAAGGAACAAGATCTTCCTGTCTATAAATCAGTCCAGATTGGAATGCATAGAAAGAACTGTTTGCAGAAAAATGCAAGTGAAGTCTGTGTTGTGTGATTATTTTATTAGGTTTATAATGCTGTTTAGCATTTAAAGTCTTAATTTCAAAGCTTTAAAAATAATGTATTAGGTGTTACTTATGACAATTTTGAGAGGGGCCTGGAACCTAACTCCCTCACTTCCCATTGACTTACATTATAAACTGGGTTTCAATTTACAACGGTTTCGATTTACAACCATTCCTTCTGGAACCTAGCCCCGGTGTAAACTGAGGGCTAGCTGTATATATATATATATATATATATATATATATATATATATACTTACATACATATACATATTTAGACATGTATATGTATGTATCTCTATGTTGAAGTCCTTTGCCTGCCATTTTTCTTCTAACACCTGAGACTTTATATCTTTGAGCCCTTTGAGAACTTTTTTGTGCAATCTTTTTAAAATAATTTTATTAGATAGTGTTATTATGAGTGTAACTGTACTTGTAATGCATTTTTGATGTGTTTCGTGACACTTTTTTTCTGCAACAGTTAACCTGATCTCTGAGGATGCGGTAATCATTCTAGTGTAAATCGCGATTGCGCTCACGCCTCACGCGTTTACTTTCAACTTGTAATACAAGCACTAAAGCCCTTTTAACTCGAGAGTAACTGTTAGTGCGCCACTTGTAATCTGGCCCTAAATTGTTCCTGGGGAGAACATTGCATTTAAAATCAGCTGTGTACTATGGGCTAGATTACAAGTGGCGTGCTAACGTTAACGTGCACAAAATAGCTTTCACAGGTGCGTTAATTTGCCCGTTTATTACAAGTTGAAAAAAACATGTTTGCTCGAGTGCAATCAAATGTAACCTGTGTCAGGTTAGCGCAACTGAGGACCTTGCGTAAAGGGTTAAGGTTCAAATAAAAGTTGCATCAAAGAGAACATAAATACCTTAAATTAAACTGTTATACTCTTTTAAGCACTATCTGATATAAAAACCCAACGGGTGTACACTAATTCTTCATTTGCACAAACCCGACATGAGTTATCATAAGGTACATTATGTATTTATTAAATATAAAATACTGAAAAATATTAGTAATTAATGAAGATAATTATTATAGCTGCACTAAAATATTCTAAATAATCCATACAATATATATATATATATATATATATATATATACACTTTACAGTATCTATAATAATGAATCGTTATTAATATTTTTTACAATATTTCATATTTCCGTAACAACCCTTAAGGTAACTAATTCTTCATGTGCGCTAACCCCACACCGCATTAGACCTAAAGTGTGCTAGCCGAAGTGCTTTACACATATTTTACATTCCAATATTTTACAAATTGTATTATTTAATATATATATATATATATATATATATATATATATATATATATATATATATATATACTGTATATATATATCTGATGATGTTAATGTAATATATATATCTATACCTATAGATCTATAGAAATAGATATACAGGTATAGATATATACAGGTATATATATATATATATATATATATATATATATATACAGAAATATTTATTTCTAATAAAAATAAAATTTTCCTTCTATGTGAAGAACATTGGAATGTCAAATATTAATAACTCCTATCAGGTTAGCATGCACGCAATAAGTGTTGCTTTTCTTTTACTCTCATTTCAATTAAGTCTATTTGGAGAAAAAGTTAGCGGGGTTGCGAAATCCGAGGTCCTGAAGTTAACTTTTAATTTGTGCGCTAACCTGTACATGCAAAAAGATTACTTCTGGAGGTTTTAACGCTCAAGCAAAAGCACTAAATATCATGTCACTTGTAATCTAGCCCTATATAGGTTATCAACTTTTCTTCATTCTCTTAGTATCCTTTGTTGAAAAGCAGGGAGGTAAGTTCAGGGGCATGCACGTGTCTTCAGTGCTATACAGTATGTAGTGGGCCAGGCATGTGCACGCTACCTACCTAGGTATCTCTTCAACAAAGAAAACCTTGGCCTGAAAAACGCAATTTTCTAAGATGTAAAGGCAGATAAATAATGTCTATAAACTAGCAGACTATTTTACCCACGCAGTGTACTATTTTTATGTCAGCTTTATTGCTTTAAACCATAATTAAACTTCAGTTTGTACTGACATGAAGAAAAATCATCTTCAAAAGTATTATCTGTCTTTCCTTTAAGAGAGGCCATTCCATGCATTTTTCTAAAATGCATTTGTAACATTTCCCCATAACAAGCAACCCTAAAGTTTTAAGCAGGTGTTAATAACATGCTATCAAAATAGGAAGCTAACCTGATTAATGAGGAGATAGGAGAGGTGGAGATTTATCATTACAGCTTATCATTCATGGATACATTGTGTATATATGTATTTCTCTCTTTTTTCATGTTTATACATTTTTCTATGGGTCACATTTTCATCATCTCACAAACTACCCCTGCATATGTGCTCTAGCTAATTTGATTTTAAAGTCCTGCAACCTGTTTATTTATGGCAGAAAATAGTACTGTAGTTTTACATAACATTCCTTGCTCATCTGAGCTCTAACTCAACACACTAATTCGATCTATTGCAGTGCAGCTTGTCTGTTTATCAGCAAATAGCAATCAGTGTATGTAATAGTTTTACCATCTTCAGCCACCTTCTTTCACTCTATAACTTTTGGTTTATAAAGGAGACAAATATCAGGTGAGCTTCATCATGTTAATTATACTGGCTCAACCCAGTAGAAAACCTGGAATGGGCTCTCATAATCTGACTAGTGGGTCTAGTGGAGGAGCGTCTAATCTGTAAGGATCGGGGACGGAGCCTGCAGGTGAGGTGGCTGGGGGTGCCGGGGAGGCAGGGGTTGGATTAATGAGTGGTGAACGTGAGAAGCTGCTGAGTGGTTTGAAGGCTTTAATGACAATTCTGGAGGCTCCGAAGGGCAGGGATTTGGTGCTGAAAGCGTGGGTTCTGGTCAGTAGTGTGGCGGCAGTGGGATCTGTAGTTCCTGGGAGTGGTGCGGGTCCGGTCGTAGTAGGGGCGGAAGCAGCAGGATGCTCTTTGAAAGTGGTAGAGGAGGCTTTGAGGCGCCCTGTGCTTATGTTCCATCGGCCCGTTGGGGATTCATCTTATGAATGAGGTAAAAGAAAAAATTTGGAAATAGGAATTTCTTGAAATCTATTCCTTATTACCTTTTGATCAGGTGATGGAAATCAAGGAGGATGACAAGTCGGACAAAGGGAAGGAGGAGGAGGATTGCAAGAAGAGATATCATAAGCTTCCTAAGATGCTAGGGAACTGGTCCAAGGCCTTTTGTGTCCTGGCAAGTATGGTAACGGAAAAATCCCCAGAGCAGGGGGGAGCTCTTTTTCTGTTACTTTAATGAAATCTCAGGTGCGTATAGGACATACGGGGGCATGGCGTGGTGGCGGTACGACGAAAAGTTTCGTAAGAGGTTGTCGGTCAGACCGGAAATAAGGTGGAGATAATTACGAAAGATTAAATCAAATACAAAAAAATGACCAGTGCCAAAAATAGTATGATACACAAACTCTCAAGAAGAATAGGGCTCTCCCAAACCCTATATGAAGATAACACTGAAACTTTCAAGATCCATATTTTTTTCAGTGGAGATAATGACACCCTTGAGGGTCAGGGGTTGGATCTGCCGGCCCCGTGTCTGGAGGTAGCGCAGCCGTTGCTATGTGCAAGGGACTTTGTTTCCAATTTAACCACGGGGTGTGCCATTTCGGTGGAAGTTGCAAATTTAAGCATGAATGTTCAGAATGTGGAGGAAACCATGATTTTGCCAGGTGTTTCAAAAAGGGAAAGTTTGGTGGAAGGCCAGGTGATACCGCTTCTGCGAGCACGAATGCCAGTGAAAGTAGAACAGATGGTGGTGTCCTTAGAGACTTACACCAGTATGCGGGGTAAAGGGGAGGATGCGGAACTGCTGTTGTCGAGGTTTAGTTCTGGGTTTGTTATTCCTTTTAAGGATCAGGGGGATGGGAATTTTTCCGGTAACCTAAAGTCAGCAAGGGAATTTCCGGATGTGGTTCGGGAAAAATTGTGGAAGGAGGTGGCTTTGGATCTAAAAGCTGGGCCTTTTGTGGCCCCTCCATTTCCTAATATATGGATATCCCCTTTGGGGGTGGTGCCTAAGAGGTCAGAGGGTCAGTTTAGTATGATCCATCTCCTTTTGTACACAAATGGTTTGTCTGTTAATGATGGCATTGACCCGGAGTTAGTCTCTGTTAGGTATGCTTCATTTGACAAGGCGGTTGATTTTGTGAGAATGGTAGGTCCTGGGGCTCTGTTGGCTAAGGTGGATGTCTAGGCGGCTTTTAGGCTTCTTCCAGTTCACCCTCGTTGTCACCATTTGCTGGGATGTAAGTTTGAATGACCTGTGTAATATATTGACCAGTGTCTGTCTATAGGGTTCTCTATCTCTTGCTCTTATTTTGAGAAGTTCAGCACATTCATATAGTGGGTTGTTAAACAATGGTCAGGATTGTTGTCTTTGGTTCATTACCTTGACGACTTTCTGTTTGTGGGTCCTGCAAAGTCGGTGGTTTGTCAGAGCCTTATGGATATGTTTGGGTTGGTGGCTGCAGATTTTGGGATTCCGGTTGCGGAGGAGAAATCTGAGGGCCCCAGTGACTTGATAGAGTGTCAGCTTCCATGGGGCAAGGTGGAGGATTTGAATGAATCTATTCAGAGAGCTTTGGGAGCAGAAAAAAATTAAGCTAAGGCAGCTTCAATCTCTCTTTGGGAAATTGAATTTTGCATTTTGCACTATTCCGGTGGGAAGGGTTTTCTGTTGGAGGCTGTCTTTGACTACGATGGGGGTCACGGTCTCTCATCACCATATTCCATTGACAAAGGAGTTGAAAGATGATCTGAGGGTGTGGACGGCTTTTTTGGTGGACTTCAATGGCCGATTGTAGATTCAAGAGGTTGGTTGGTCCGATGAACGTTTGTGTCTGTTCATGGATGCATCTGGTTCATGTGGCTTTGGAGCTTACTTAAGAGGTAAATGGTGTGCTGAGGCTTGGCCTGAGAGTTGGGAGGCCAGGGGGCTGACAAAAAATTTGACATTTCTGGAACTTTTCAGTTGGTGGTGGCTTTCAAGGTTTGGGCAGACGAGCTTTGTGATAAGTGAGTGTGTTTTCATTCTGATAATATGGGTGTGGTGTATTCGATCAATAACTTGACTGCCAATTCACCTCCTGTGCTGCGTATGTGGCGGGTGTTTGTTCTGGAGTGTTTGAGGCTTAATGTGTCTTTTAGGGCTGTACATGTACTGGGCAAATTTAAATCAATTGCTGATGCTTTGTCCAATTTTCAGGGGAGCGATTCCGGCTGGAGGCTCCGGAAGTGGAAACGGAGGGTGTGGCTTGCCCAAGGGAATTGTGGCTACTGGGCTTTCAGTAGTGCTGGATTTGGTAAAGGGGGCTCTAGCTCAGTCTACGTGGAGGGCTTACCCCCGGGTGTGGCAGTTCTGGGAATCTGTGGTGGGGAGCCAGGATTGGATGGCTTCCTGTGAGATCTGTTTGGATGTTTTTCTGGGATGGATTCAACAATGAGGGGGTGGAGCAGCTTTCTGCGGCAGAGGTTCGTAGAAGGATGGATGCTATGGCTTTCTTGTTTCATTTGGGGGGGTTTGGCTGACTTGACAAAGTATTTTGTAGTCAGGATGGTGGTGCCGGGTTTATACAGGGGTAGGGTCAGTAGGGATAGGAGGCAGACGGTTGTTTTCTCTCTATTGAAAAAGGTTGTTGGGTTGTTACCTGAGGTTTGTTGGTCTGGTTATGAGATTGTTTTGTTTAGGGCCGCTTTTGTTTTGGCCTTTTTTGGGGCTTTCCGGGTCTCTGAGCTGGTGGGCAAGAATAAGAAAATGGTAAGTGGGCTTCGTTTTCAGGATGTGCTGAAGAATAAAGGGGTTTTGGAGGTCTGGTTGCGGCATTCAAAAACTGATCAAATGGGTAAGGGCAAGCTTATTCGTTTGAACTTAGTTGGGGGACATTGTTGTCCTGTTGAAGCAGTGTTGGATTTTCTGAAAGTGAGACCGGAGGGTAGGGGTGCTTTCTTCATTCATGAGGATGGTTTGGTTTTATCTAGGTTTCAATTTGTGGCTTTTTTTGGCATTAGGGTTGTTGGGATTGGAAGCTAGGTATTTTGGATCGCATTCTTTCGCATTGGGGTTGCGACGGAGGCACAGGGTTTGGGTTTGGAGCCTTCGGTTATAAAAATAATTGGAAGATGGGGGTCTGAGCATTTTAGGGGGCGGAGCTTGATGTGGCTCTAAAGGAAAGATTGGTATTAGAGGAGGATCACAGTGTATAAACATTGGATTGTAACAGAGACATCCTTTTGACCTGAACTGGGACCCTCTCTTCTTTCCCTAAATTGGGATACAGGCTTGTTATAATTTTTATCTTGTAAGTGTTTTTAACCGTTGTGTGTACAATAAAAATTAAAACGTCTACCTTGATGTGAGTTTGCGCTCTGTTCTTTTTGCTATAAGATTACAAAGGTTTTTGTGGATAGGATTAAGTGGGATTTGAACAGGTTGTGTTTCTTATTTCCAGGGTTGGTTATTGTCTGGTCGAACAATGAATGTAGGTTGGTGTGGCATTTGGCTTGGGATGGGTCGAAACTGGAAAATTCTAGGTGAAAAGTGAACAGGATGACCAGCAGTCATGTAAGGAAGTTGGGGGGTCTCGCTTTGAGGCATGTTGCGTTTGAGGGGGAGTCTTGAAGGTGATTTTTATTGAGGGATGGGGTTCATTTAAATGAGGTGGGGTTACATTTATTTAACTTTACTTTGAAAGAAGGAATTGAAATGGCCGTGGCTGTTTTGGGCAGTGCTCACTGGTAGGACGAGCTGTGGCGGGGTGCTTGTCCTGGGTGTGTTGGCTTACGCCATTGTGTGGGCTATTGGTACCTCCTGTTGGGGTTGACAGGAAAGGTGGTTCTCATGGGGAGGTGTGCCTTATGATTGCAGGCACAGAAAAAATGTGGTTGGTGGGGCAAGCCCTAGTTTTTTGTTTACTTACACCTAGATTACGAGTTTAGCTTAGTGTGCATAATAATGAGTATGGTTCTAGAATAGCTGTATTTATTCCAGCGTGGATGGTGTATGGTGTGATTCCCTTAGCTGTGGGATGGCTAGTGAGGCAATCTCTGTGTATTCCTTTAACCATAGAAAAATGAGTTACAAAGTCTGTAACAAAAAAAAGTGCTTTACCCCTACAATTGTATAGGAGAAATTCTCACTGAGTAATACAGGAAATATTGTTTAACCATTTATACTTTATCTTTATTGACTTAACTATTCAACTCTCATTTTTTAACCGCTTACTCTCCATGATAATTGTTGATTGCAATAATTTTTGCCAATAGCTTGTAAATTTGTGTTATATTTTGGGATCAGACTTTATGCTATGATACTGAAAGTCAATTAAACATTAATCTAGAGATACCACAGTCCTATTATTGGGGGTTTTCCCCATCGTACTATACACATGCAATAAACAGTACATTGTACTATCACTTAGTTTCCATTCCCACTTGCACACACCGTAAGGAAAAGAGGAGGAGAGAGAGGAAACTCCTCAATTGGTTTGCGCACTCTCCCCCTTTTTTTTTTTTTTTTTTTTTCTTTTCCCCTCTCCCCCCCCACACCCCTTCTTTTTCTTTTGTGTTTTTTCTTTCTCTTCTCTGAAGTCTCCCCCTTTTTTTTTTTATGCACATTTAGCACATGGACAAATTCCTCAACACACCCCACAAACCCTCTCCCCCAAGAATGGCAGGTAGACCTAGAGATAAAAAATCTAAAGGAGCTGTAGAAAATATTGCTGAGGCACACCCAGCAACAAATTTAAATCCAATAAATGAGATGTTTAGTATGCAAAGTTTGGTCCATAATATCTCAGAAGCCCTGACGCCCAAATTTGAAGATCTAAGATCTGAAATAAAACAAGATATTGCCATGTTGTCTCAAGAAGTCAGACAGTTCTCAAGTAGGCTGCAAGAGGCAGAGCAAAGGGTATCAGATTTGGAGGATCTCTCAATTGAATATGAGGCAAGAATAAAAGAAACAGAAATTAAAATACAAAAAATGCAGATTAGATTAGAAGACGCTGAAAATAGATCTAGGAGGAATAACATTAGGATAATAGGAATTCCGGAAGGAAAGAAATTTGAAAATGTATCTTTATTCATAACTAACACCTTAGCTCTAACTCTTGATATTAAGGATTCACAGATAATAATAGAAAGGGCCCATAGAATTGGCCCACCTCAGGCAGATAATAATTCTGACACCAGACCCAGGCCAGTGATAGTACGCTTCCTGAATTATCTAGATAAAATTAACATGATGCAACAATACAGGAAGAAACAACCCATTATCATAGAGGGAGCTAAAATTTACATGTTTCAAGACTTTTCGGCCGAGACATCTCTGAGAAGAAGAGAGCTAGCACCCCTCTGTACAAAGCTAATCCATAAGGGTTATAGGGCAATGATCATCTACCCGGCCAAACTTAAAGTTTTCACCCCTGAGAGTACATACATAGTGGATAATGTAAAAGATGCTGAGAATCTATTAGCTGAACTAGGAAAAGCAAGTTGAACACTCCCCTATATAGGGGAATTTAGAAGTAAACACGCAATAGAAATTTATGTTTCCCTTTTTTAAAGTATATTATTTTTTCTATGACATACTTGCACTTAATGGCGAGCGACCTATCTGAAGCTAGGGGGGAATACAACAAAAGGGAAAAGAGAGGACAGGTTCCTCTCCCCTTTCATAAAATTGAGTTTCAAATTCCCCATCATTTTATTTTTTTTTTTGTTTTTTTTTTTTTCTTTTCCTCTCTCGCGTCTCCCCCGCCCGTGTCCCTTGTCCTCCCCATCTCGTGTCTCTCCTTCCCCTCATATAGTTCACCAAGCACCCAAATTAGATGATTAACTGCTCCAGAAATTTTAAAATAGTGTCATGGAATACAGGAGGAATAACAACTCCTATTAAAAGGAAAGCTATTGTCTCTCACACGCGCAAGATGCAAGCTGATATAGTGTTTCTGCAGGAAACGCACTTGGGCATGGAAGAAACTATGAAACTCAAGGGTTCCTGGGTTAAGGAGGTAGTAGCCTCACCCAGTATTGGGAGAAAGAGGGGAGTTGCAATACTGTTTGGCAAGAGAATAGAGGCAGAGATACTACAGACAAGGAGCGATCCAGAGGGGAGATTTCTAATGGTGAAAACACGAATTTTCAAACAAGTATACACACTGCTTAATATATATGCGCCTAACGAGCTTGATTATGATTTTTGGATTTTAATTCAATCTACGGTGCTGTTACACTCAGAGGGATTCCTGATAATGGGGGGAGACTTCAACATGGCCCCACAGTCCCCGCTAGACAGAAAGAGATTTAACAGTAAACAACTCAAAAATAAAAAGGACAAATTAGAAACAAAGATATTTAAGAATATATACCAGAATTTAATGGTAAGAGACATATGGAGGGTACATAACCCCGACCAACGGGAATACACCTGTCTTTCTAGAGCGCATAAAACGCTCTCTAGAATAGATCTTTTTTTAATAGATGAGAAACTTTGCCCTAGAAACATAAAAGCAGCAATCACTCCAATAGTTATTTCAGATCATGCCCCAATATCACTCGAATTTCAACTAGAGCCCCTAAGAGATGTCCCAAGGAGATTTAGGTTTCCGTATTATCTGGTAAATGACCTGAAATTTAAAAAGTTTTTAAAAGATAAGTTTAAGGAATATGTACAATTTAACATTGAATATATAGAAAGACCAGATATCTTCTGGGGAGCTGCAAAAGCAGTAATTAGAGGGGAAATAACAGCTTACGCTGCTAAGTTAACTAAGATACTAGGAAAAAGGGAGAAAGAAGCCACCCATTTTGTGACAAACTCATACAATAGGTTCCTCTTAACAAAATCATCTTTTAACTGGGCCAAATACATTAAAGCTAAAAAAGAAAGAGACGCGCTAATACTTCTCAAGGAAACTCAAAAAGACCTCAAATTTAGTGCTAAAATGTACCGTTTTGGCAACAAATCAGGCAAATTACTTGCCAATCTAGTAAAAGGAGAAAAAAAGCCATTTAGGATAGACAGAATACAACAGGAAGGTCAGATACACACAAATTCAGAGGAAATCTTGAGGAGTTTCACAAATTATTATAGAGATATTTACTCATTAAAATTGGCTGACAGTGAACAATCCACAGAATTCTGGAGCAACCTAATTTATCCCACAGTCCCAGAGGAAGTAATAACCACTTTAAATAAACCAATTTCGGAGGAGGAGGTAAATAAAACGATAGCAAGATTGTCACTCAATAAAGCTGCAGGCCCTGACGGACTGCCTAATGAGGCTTATAAGATCTTAGCCCCGGAGGTAGCCCCATATTTATCTAGTATGTATAATAATTTTTACATTAATGGTAACCCGGTCCCAGTGACCTTCTCAGCCTCATTTACAACGCTAATCTTGAAACCAGGTAAAGACCCAACCCAAAGGGAGTCATACCGCCCTATAGCACTCCTAAACTCAGAGTATAAAATCTTGACCTCAATATTAGCTGAAAGACTTCAAAATAGCTTAACACATATAATTCACAGAGACCAAGCAGGTTTCTTGAAGAACCGAAATTCTACTTCAAAAATTAGAGAAGCGCTGGTGATATCCGAACACTTTTCTCAAAGGTTAGACAGAGAGGGGGGAGATATGGGTGCACCTGACCTCGCCATAGTGGCAATTGATGCAGAAAAAGCCTTCGATTCGGTTCTCTTCACTCACATTTTCACATCATTGGATAAATTCGGTTTTTTAGGTAAGTTCCGGGAATTCATAGAAAATCTTTACAAAAGATCTAAAACAAATTTAATAGTTAACAACCTTACATCTACAGATATCGATATACAAAAGGGTACGAGGCAGGGGTGCCCACTTTCCCCCCTCTTGTTTGACATAGCCATAGAACCTCTGGCAATTAAGATTAGGCAGTCTTTACAGGGAGTTAGAATATCTGATTATGAATTAAAAATTGCACTTTATGCTGACGATATTCTTCTCTATATTGCGAACACAACGATTAATATTCCCAAACTTTTACATATAATAGCTAGTTATGGTACCTTCTCAGGTTACAAAATAAATGCATCAAAATCAGAAATCTACTGGCTCAGAAAAAAGTCAGACTCAATCAGTGACTGTCCTTTTAAGGAAGTAACTACATCGTTTAAATATTTAGGTATTAATATTCCAGTTAACGGGGCGGACCTATATAAACTTAATATAACTGTAACTCTATCAACTATATTTGAGAAGCTGAAAACGTGGACTAACCTACCAATCTCTCTCTCAGGGAGAATCGCACTTTACAAAATGGTTCTCCTCCCTAAACTTTTGTACGTTTTACAAAATACCTCCTTATTTATGTTTGAAAAAGATATCCGCTCATTAAACTCGGCAGTTAGAAACTTTCTATGGCAAGGCAAGAGATCAAGGATAGCATTATCTAAGCTCTCAGTGGGAAGAGAATATGGAGGATTGGCCCTCCCAGACATAAGATCTTATAACTTAGCATTTCTTGCGCGAACAATAACAGATTGGATATGCACTAAAAATTATGTAACCAACAATTTGTTGGACGAAAGCATATGCTTTCCTTTCCACCCAATAGGTTTAACTCACTGCTCACCAAAAGCATTACCCAATGTAATTAAGAAATATAAAACTATCTTTAACCCCATCAAAGCATGGTGGAAGATTGCTAATCGATTGAAAATTAATAGTAAAGCTTCAAAGTATCTCCCAATAAAGGGGAATCCCGAATTCCTCCCAGGGATGAACTCGACAGTTTTTGCCAAATGGCATGAATTAAACCTAAAAACAGTCCAACAAATTCTTAATTTAGATGGAAAATGTATAAAATCATTTGACGAAATAAAGAATGAATTTAAGATACCGAACAACCAATTCTTTGCATATCTTCAACTAAGACATTACATCTCGGATCTGATAAGAGAAGTGGGTTGGAACTGGAGCTGGGGTAAACTGGAAAACTGGTTAATACTCACTAGAGCTGGCCATACCGCAATTACCTATTGCTACCTCGCCTTAAATGGATCTAAAGGATTACCTATACTGGAACAGGTGGCCTCTGAGTGGAACAGTCTAAATTTCCCTTGCAACATAGACTCACAGGTCATCCAAAGATCTATAAACAAAGTTCAACAGGCCACACTCTCCGCAACCTGGAGAGAAGCACATTTAAAAATACTACATAAAGCATATTTTACTCCGGAAAAGGGTCACAAATTATATAACCTGAATTTCTATAAATGCCCGAAATGCTCAATTATAGCAGCTGACTTTAAACACATGTTCTGGAATTGCCCAAAAATTAGCCAATTTTGGCTAAAAATCCAATACTGGCTTAACGTCACACTTGGATTTTCCCCTCTGGATCTTACACCAATGCTAATAGTGTTTTGCCTAAATCAGAGCGAAGGACAACACCCTCAGGAAAAATTGCTGATACTAACAATATTAGCAGCTAGATACCTAATTGTAAAAAACTGGAAAAACCATAAAACCCCAGCATTAATAGAAGTGAAAAATTGCCTTAAAAAGCAATGTATTCTAGAACAAAGAGATGTTAGTATGAATAATGAGAAGGACATAAAAATATTTTTCAATAAATGGTCAAAACTCATTAAAAGCTTTCCAGCAAATGAAATAGATAATATAATTTTTCCATTTAGAAACACTGAGCTGGTACAGCTGGGAATATGGTAGGGGAGAAGACGTGAGAGAGGTAAGGAACATTCCCCATCCCTTGGAATTTTTTCTCCCTTTCCCTTTAAAATCTTTCCTATTTTTCCCCCCCCCCCCCTTTTTTTTTTTTGTTTTTGTTTTTCTGTTTGTTAGTTTTGTTTTGTTTTGATTTGTTTTGCTTTAGCTTTTGTTTTTGTCGGGTAAAGGTGGACAATATGTTATACAACTCAAAAAAATATAAAATAAATCAGCAACCGTATTTTGAAAGAATTACTTATTTATTGCACAGGATCCCTCTCCAGAGCCTAGAGGAGAAGAGGTTCTCATTATATTTTGACCTAAATACTGACTTGTAATTGTTACCGAAACTATGTTGTTGTAACACGATTGCTGATACGAAAATAAAGATTTAAAAAAAAAAAACATTAATCTAGGCCCCGCTAAAGAGGGGGCTTAAGCAGACAGAATCTATTACACTGAACAGCTGTACTAAAGTTAACTGTGTAAGCAAGGACTTTATAATTACAGATATAGTATTAGGCTAGATAGCTTTAATCTCGTAATCTGACATCCCACATATTAACAGATCCTCTTGTTAAAACGTTATTTCTGAATTTATTAATAGCTGGCTACAAAAGATATTGTTTGTATTTGACTGCTTGATATTATACAAACCAATTACAATGTTTCACATCTAGATACATGATTTTCAGAGGAATTATTCACACACATATGCTATGTATTGATATCTAGAGAGTTTAAGTGTTTTTAAACGTGTATGATTGAATAGTTAAACCAATGAAGATAAAGTATGAATGGATAAAAAATCATTCCTGTATTATTCAGTTAGAACTTCTCCTATACAATTGTAGGGGTAAAGCACTCTTTTTTGTTGCAGACTTTGTAACTCATTTTTCTATGAGTCTCCTTAGTGCTATATTGTCCCCCTAACAGGTGCTTGTTGATTACAAAAATATTTGGCACCTATAGGCACTTACCATTAGTATTACTTTACCTACTATCTTGTTACTATAGTATATTCCTTTAACCACACTTGGATGGTGGTAATATGCTGTGATCACTTTACATATTATGTAAGTGCAATTTATTTTAATCCTTGTTTTATTTAAATAAACAACACTGTGAGTCATAGATGTGCTCTTTCTTTTGTCTTTATGATGTTACAAACATTGTTGCAAACACTTCAGCTATTTAGTGCTCAAGACACATGCACACTTACTAAGGTATATTCTTCAACAAAGGAAGCCAAACATAACTGAGTTGAATACAAGGATTTAGCTATACAAACTCTAATTGATTCGAATAAAGCCCTCAGTCTATAATTACTGCTGCCCCTGTCAGAAAAAAACTGTATTTCTCACATAATCAAGATGCTGGTTCTAAAAATTCCCAGAATATTCTTATTGATAGCTCCCAAGGAATATTTCTACCCTACATTTTATGCTGTCTGTATGCCAAAGCTAATACATTTTTCCTAACACAGACTTTGATCTTTCAGATGTTTGATTGGAATCTGTATATGAACAAAGGAATTTGAGGATTTTCTCTCCCCAAAGAGAAACCTTCTAAATATTTAATGTAATCTAGTATTTCCTTATGGTCAACATTGGGTAGTGTGTAAGAGTTTTGACATTAAATGTTGTATATTGTCACAATGGCCAAGGTGAGAGTAGTGTTGTGTTACAGGTGACTATCAATTAGGTAACATACTGATTTGTTATATATTTTCAGACAGTAGAGCATTCTTCTTAGTGTGCTCATTAAAGTGTTCAAAGCCTTTAGCAAAACAAATTTCTGGATAGATTCTAATGCACTAAAATGGATCACAGCCAGCAATGTTTGTGTTCTCAAACACAGCCTATTATAATGTTATCTTCATATACCAATACACAGCACAGCTGGGATACATTAAATCATGAGAATACTATATAAAAGTAATGGCCCTAGGCTCTGAATACCTGATGAAGTAGCATGGCCTCAAAACAAGTAGTGTGACTGAGGATTAGTATTGCAAAAAAACAAAAACAATGTAGGTCAGATGAAACAAAAGATCACTATAGTTCAAATGTATTTATTTTGTATGTATAATAATTTTTGGATTTATATTTATAACTAGTCCGAGTTGTTAATTAGTATATTGTATAATTCATTTGTATTCATTATTATGTATTGCTGTGTGTATAATGTTAGGCTTTACAGTGTCCTTTTGCCATATACTGATGATTGTATCTCACCTACCACAGCTGTGGGCTTGTAGCATAGCAGCTAATGTATTATTTCTTATCCTCTTCCGCATTGGGAAATCAAATCTCCCCACAGGCTTTGAGCATCTGTTCAATGTCATGTTTATGTGCTGATGTTCAGTATATTTTACTTGCTACAAGCTCGTGGTTTTGTATACATTGCTCTCTCGTTTCACAGTGACAAGCTAGGAGGGACCTACTCCCCATTCTGGTAGCGGACAATGCAGTTTGGAATTCCTGTCATGCTTCTGCTGCCTTCCAGTCTAACGGTTTATTTTCTTTTCTTGCTGCGCCAGTTACTGTAAATGTTATTGAGCTGTCCATCTGAAAGCAACAGCCTTGGTTCAACTAAAAGGAGGCCTTTTGAAAACCTTTTCTATGGCTGAATGGTGGCATTAACATTATAACGTGAGATAAACACTTTCTGAGCAATTGTAAGTGTGATATAAATGATTATATTTCTTGTTGTAAGACATTTTTCTATAATGATGTTTATTTACATAAACACTTCATATAACTCCTCATTTTTCTTCAAATAAATCTTTCCCTGTAACTTCTCAAATCCTCCAGTTTATTTTCTGAGTATTATTTCTTACCATGTAGCATTTACAACAACTCCTAGCTTTATAACAGTTCCCATAGCTCAATCTCTCTATCTATAAAACGTATCTGTAACTTTTCAATGTAACTTTTCTTTGTCCCATATAAAAACTCGCTATAACTCTGTCTCTCCATATAACCACTTTTGATTACCAACATCATTCCATATAACATATCCTTATGGTCTCTCACTAGACTTTCTCTAGTGTTTCTAAAACTTATCACATTTCTCAATATTATCTCTTCCTACACCTTGTTCAATATCAATTATCATGGGTTATCCTGTCTTCCAGAACTGGATCTGACAATGTCATTCCTACATTTTGAAACACCCCCAACACAATAATATGCTTAGGTCCCTAACGCTGTTTAAATCTCTTTGCACTAAGCCAACTCCCACAAGACATGCCCTTTCCCTAATTTATACTATGTTGCAACAATCTTTACCTGGTCAAACTCCTTATTTTATAGATAGATGGAACTCTGAGCTTGGGACAGACATCACATAAGTAGATTCACTTTACATATATACTTGTATTAAAAAATCCTCCATCTCAAGTAGATTTCTGGAACTCAACCTTAAAATTCTGCAGAGATGGTATCTAACACCAGCACAATGTAATTTTTTGTATAAATTACATTCAGCCAAATGCTGGAGATGTGGCATTTGATGATCATATGTGTCCAGGCCTACTTGACATTTGGGAGGCAGTGTTTTGCGAAACTAGCAAAATCTTAGAGCATCCCACCCCTCTAGTCTTCTGCCTTTGGTTATTAAACACAGTTTTCAACCCCCCCCCCCATACCCAAAAGTAAATTGTTACATATTTTAAGCAACAGCTTTAAGATTCTCCTGGCCAGAAATTGGAAGAGTAATAAAGTCCCCTCATTATCTTAATGGCTACAAGAATGTGATCACACTCTTTGTTTCATTAGAAGAGTTTTATTTTCTAAAAACCAAGAACCTCAACACCTACGCACAATTGCAATCACTCTTGGAGGCATACCATAGAAACATAACTCAGATAATCCCCATCCAGCCCCCACCCTCTATTTAAAAGATGCCCGGTATTCTCCTCCCAGGTGTTGTCTCTATATCACAACTTTATACACAGCTTTATACCATCACATTAACTTGGTGTCACATAAAGAATAAAAAAAATAGTTAGGTTGCTTGTAACACATTTTTACTCATTTACAAGCATACATACTATTACAGATATCCGTTAAGTACTTTGCATACGTTACTCATTGTTTTACCCAAGTTTGTATTTGATTATAATGTTAATCTGCCTATAACAAATTGTAAAAGGCCAATGACCTTACAGCACTTATTTGCATTTTGAACAACTCTGGCTATTAATAAAATATTTGACATAAAAAAAAAAGAAAATCTGTTCAAATTCAGAACAAATAGCAGTTCAACCTTTATAATGAAGATGATAATGTGCATGTTGTGCTACTTTCTAACTATTTCCAAGTCCCTCAATTCAAGAAGTAAAACCCTCTAAAACAATATACAAGGGGCCTTGTGTCTACCTCTATGCAGTCTATGAGCTCCCATTCTCACCTGCACTCCAGATTGCCCAGTGGATCTCACCAACTGGAGTGGCTTCTCATGTTCTCCAGACTGCCCCCTGCTCTCACCAACTGGACAGACCTCCCAAATCTCCATGTGCTCTCTCATGGCCAACTTCACCCCATGCATCCCTTCCAGGTCACCAACTTATTAGGTCACTCATCTTCTTTCTGCTGGTCTAATATTCTGTTCACTCCTGAGAGTCTACTCTCGTTCTGCATGTTCTCCACTCCTAAAAAGTAACATGGCCTCTATCAGTGAGTGATTCCTCTTATTGTGGGTTAAAGGAGTCCATGTGTGTGTTTTTAATTGGATAGAGTAGTTCTTTTTTAACAAAATATTTTGTATTTATGTCACTTGATGACAGGTATAACATCGGTATTGTTATCTATATCGATTTCACAACTGCCAATATTTAACAATATGTTTTTCCCCATGTTTTTATATTAAATATATTTCATTTAATACCCTATAATGTCTAGCTCAAGCTCCCTGCCACAATTAACCCATACTGTGAACTCCCCCACAGCAGTACCTTGTAACCATTGACTAACTCCTCCAATGCACTTAAATGGACAGTCTACACCAGAATATTTATTGTTTTAAAAGATAGATAATCTCTTTATTATCCATTCCCTAGTTTTGCGTAACCAAGACAGTTATATTAATACACTTTTTACCTTTGTGCTTACCTTGTATCTAATCCTCTGCAAACTGCCCCTTTATTTCAGTTCTTTTGAAAGACTTGCATTTTAGCCAAACAGTGCTGGCTCCTAGGAACTCCACTTGCGTGTAAAAGAATAGACAAAGCAGATATCTGTCCTTTTAAGGAGCTAGCTGATAATCCCTTCTCCAATCCTTCTTGGAGAAAAGACAATATCCTAGGAATCCTAATCTTACTCCATGAGTAACCCTTGGATTCACACCAAGAAAGATATTTTCGCCATATCTTATGATAAATTTTCCTGGTGACAGGCTTTCTAGCCTGAATAAGGGTATCAATGACCGACTCAGAGAAATCACGCTTTGATAAAATCAGGCGTTCAATCTCCAAGCAGTAAGACGCAGAGAAACTAGATTTGGATGCTTGAATGGACCTTGGATTAGAAGGTCCTGCCTCATCGGCAGAGTCCACGGTGGAACAGATGACATGTCCACCAGGTCTGCATACCAAGTCCTGCGTGGCCACGCAGGTGCTATCAAAATCACTGAAGCGCTCTCCTGCTTGATTCTGGCAACCAGACGTGGAAGGAGAGGAAAAGGTGGAAATACATAGGCCAGGTTAAAGGACCAGGGCACTGCTGGAGCATCTATCAGTACTGCCTGGGGATCCCGGGACCTGGATCCGTAACAAGGAAGTTTGGCATTCTGACAGGACGCCATCAGATCCAATTCTGGTGTGCCCCACAGCTGAGTCAGCTGGGCAAATACTTCCGGATGGAGTTCCCACTCCCCCAGATGAAAAGCCTGGCCACTTAGGAAATCCACCTCCCAGTTCTCTACCCCTGGGATATGGATTGCTGAAAGATGGCAAGAGTGAGTCTCTGCCCATTGGATTATTTTGGTTACCTCCATCATCGCTAGAGAACTCCGTTTTCCTCCTTGATGATTGACATAAGCTACAGTCGTGATGTTGTCCGACTGAAATCTGATGAATTTGGCCGCAGCTAGCTGAGGCCACACCTGAAGCGCACTGAATATCGCTCTCAGTTCTAGAATGTTTATCGGAAGGAGAGCTTCCTCCCAAGACCATAAGCCCTGTGCTTTCAGGGAGTTCCAGACTGCACCCCAGCCCAGCAGGCTGGCATCTGTCATTACTATGAGCCACTCTGGCCTGCGGAAACACATTCCCTGAGACAGGTGGTCCTCAGACAACCACCAGAGAAGAGAATCTCTGGTCTCCTGATCCAGATGTATTTGAGGAGATAAATCTGCATAATCCCCATTCCACTGTTTGAGCATGCATAGTTGCAGTGGTCTGAGGTGTAGGCGGGCAAAAGGAACTATGTCCATTGCCGCTACCATGAGTCCGATTACCTCCATACACTGAGCCACTGATGGCCGAGGAATGGAATGAAGAGCTCAGCAAGTGGTTAAGAGTTTTGATTTTCTGACCTCCGTCAGAAATATTTTCATTTCTACCGAGTCTATCAGAGTCCCTAGGAAGGAAACTCTTGTGAGAGGGAATAGAGAACTCTTTTGTATGTTCACCTTCCACCAGTGAGATCTCAGAAAAGCCAACACGATGTTGGAAAGACGACGCCTGAATTAAGATGTCTTCTAGATAAGGAGCCACTGCTATGCCCCGCGGTCTTAGAACCGCCAACAGGGACCCTAGCACCTTTGTGAAAATTCTGGGAGCCGTGGCCAACCCGAAGGGAAGGGCCACAAACTGGTAATGCCTGTCCAGAAAGGCGAATCTGAGGAATTGATGATGATCTCTGTGAATAGGGATGTGTAAATACGCATCCTTTAAGTCCACGGTAGTCATATATTGACCCTCCTGGATCAGAGGTAGAATAGTCCAAATAGTCTCCATCTTGAATGATGGTACTCTGAGGAACTTGTTTAGAATTTTGAGATCCAAAATTGGTCTGAAAGTTCCCTCTTTTTTGGGAACCACAAACAGGTTTGAGTAAAACCCTAGTCCTTGTTCTGCTTTTGGAACTGGGCGGATCACTCCCATGGTATGTAGGTCTTCTACACAGCGTAAGAACGCCTCTCTCTTTGTCTGGTTTGCAGACAATTGAGAAATATGAAATTTCCCCCTTGGGGGGGAGTCTTTGAAATCCAGAAGATATCCCTGGGACACAATTTCTAAAGCCCAGGAATCGTGAACATCTCTTGCCAAATCTTGGCAAAATTCCCCTCTTGCTTTGCAGCAGGGGAAGCTGAAGCTGGACCACCTTTGAAGTTCCGAAAGGAACGAAAAATATTTTGTTTGGTCCTCATTTTGTTTGTTTTATCCTGAGGGAGGGCATGGCCTTTCCCTCCAGTGATGTCTGAAATAATCTCTTTCAGTTCAGGCCCGAATAGGGTCTTTCCTTTGAAAGGGATGTTCAAAAGTTTAGATTTTGATGAAACATCAGCAGACCAGGACTTAAGCCATAACGCCCTGCGTGCTACAATGGCAAAACCTGAATTATTTGCCGTTAATTTAGCTAGTTGAAAAGCAGCATCTGTAATGAAAGAATTAGCCAATTTGAGGGCCTTAATTCTATCCATAATATCCTCTAATGGAGTCTACATCTGAAGAGCCTCTTCCTGAGCCCCGAACCAGAAAGCAGCTGCAGTAGTTACAGGAACAATGCACGCAATAGGTTGGAGAAGAAAACCTTGATGAACAAAAATTTTCTTTAGGAGACCCTCTAATTTTTTATCCATAGGATCTTTGAAAGCACAACTGTCTTCGATAGGTATAGTTGTACGCTTAGCGAGAGTAGAAACAGCTACCGCCACCTTAGGAACCGTCTGCCACGAGTCCTGCATGGTGTCAGATATGGGAAACATTTTCTTAAAAACAGGAGGGGGAGCGCACGGTTTGCCTGCTCTATCCCACTCCTTAGTAACAATATTCACAATCCTCTTAGGGACTGGAAAAACATCAGTGTAAACAGGAACCTCTAAGTATTTGTCCATTTTACACAATTTCTCTGGGACCACTATAGGGTCACAATCATCCAGAGTCGCTAATACCTCCCTGAGCAACAAGTGGAGGTGTTCAAGCTTAAATTTAAAGGCCGTCATATCAGAATCTGTCTGAGGGAGCGTCTTTCCTGAATCAGAAATCTCTCCCTCAGATAGCAAATCCCTTACCCCATCTTCAGAACATTGTGAGGGTATATCGGATACGGCTACTAAAGCGTCAGAAGGCTCAGCAGTTGTTCTTAACCCAGAGCTGTCACGCTTTTCTTGTAAACCAGGCAGTTTAGATAAAACCGCTGTAAGGGTTGTATTCATAACTGTGGCCATGTCTTGTAAAGTAAATGAAGTCGACGCACTAGAGGTACTTGGCGTCACTTGTGCGGGCTTTACTGGTTGTGACACTTGGGGAGAGCTAGATGTCAAACCCTCAATTCCTTCTGTCTGAGAATCATCTATTGCTATATTTTTAAGTGCTATAATATGCTCTTTATAATTTATAGACATATCAGTGCAAGTGGGACACATTCTGAGAGGGGGTTCCACAATGACTTCTAAACACATTGAACAAGGATTTTCCTTGGTGTCAGACATGTTAAACAGGCTAATAATGAAACAAGCAAGCTTGGAAAACACTTTATTCAAAGTAAATAATACTTAGAAAAAAACGGTACTGTGCCTTTAAGAGAAAAAAAGATGCACAAATTCTGCAAAACAGTGTAAAAAAGCAGTACACGTTACGAAATGTTTACAGTATAATCATAAAGCCTTAGTAAGTTTGCACAGCCAGTCAAATAAACGATTAACCCCTTAATGTAAAAACCGGATTGACAAAACGTCAAAAACCGGTATAAAAACGTTCAGCACCTTGCCACAGCTCTGCTGTGGCGCCTACCTGCCCTTTAGGATAGATTTGTGGGGAAAAAACTTCTTTTAGGCCCTCAAACACAGCAGGACCCTCTGGAGAAGCAGCTGGATGCCTTCAGAGTAAAAGAAACTGCGCAACTGAGGCACGAAAATAGGCCCCTCCCACCTCACTCGATGTTAGTGGGGCCTAAAAGAAACACACCAAAGTGTTTCTAAACTAGCCATGTGGGTTAATAACCCTTAAATAAGCCACAAACCCCTTTAAAGTCCCTCAAAAAAACGTTAAGTTTTCAATAAAAAAACGTTTTACCCATAAATGCCACCAGTAACAAATGAGCCCTTTATGTAAGCTGGGATTCTCTATTACGTGTCTGAATACAGCTTACCCTTCCCTCATGGGGATATTGTCAGCCTTTTCTAGAATTATCACAGTCTGTCTAGAAAAAAATTGACTGAACATACCTCAATGCAGCTTAGCATGCAAACCGTTCCCCCAACTGAAGTTTTCCTGTACTCCTCAGCCTCTGTGGGAACAGCAGTGGATCTTAGTTACAAAATGCTAAGATCATCATCCTCCTTGCAGAAATCTTCATCCCTTTTCTGCCAGGGAGTGAATAGTACACACCGGTACCATTTAAAATAACAAACTTTGGGGGCGTGTCCTAGCAGCCGCCATATCCAGACGCAAAATACAAAGGCTCCAAGCTATATAAAGAAAGTTAGTTGTTTATTTGCCTATCACCTGGAAGTTCAGAATTCTTTTTGGCAGAATTGGATGTACGAAGCTCAGCTGAACTGACTGATGTGTTTTATATGGAGATCGTTTATATAGAATCTTTATTTAAGGCATCTGGATAGATACAGTAGCGGCCTTTTTTTTCCTCATATGATCATCCCCCCCGATCTGCCGGGTTAAGCAGATTCATTTCATCACTAATACTAGGGAGTGAGGCCATTTGTCAGTATGGATGAGACATCACCTAATGAGCTACAAGACATTTTGGTTGCTCTAACTAAGAAAATAGACACTGCTTTTGCTCATTTGATATATCTCGTGAAAGCCCGCCCTCAAAAGCAGCAGTGCTCTCAATTGCAAATGGCGACTACCATGGAGCTAGACCCGCAGCATGGCCATTTACAACCTCCTTTTAGTGTAGCTGGGACTACTTCTTCCATCCCAGTTTCACGGAGAGCACCGAACATGGGATCGCAGGAAGCTGACTTACTACATCAAAACAGTGGAGACTTAGGAGACGCCTTTACTTATTTTACCCTCGGGACTGAGAGTATACCTGAAGGAGTGCGGGTGGGTGCGGCCGACCACCCGATGTATTACGAGGAGATATTTACTGCTCCGGTGCCGACCGGAGACTGGCATATCACTGGGGGCTGAAGCGTCAGATACGGTTTGAGGAGCCATTTTTTTTGTACCCGTTTACCACATTCTACAGTTGGAGCTCACCCTATTGCGGGGACAAGTTCAGAAGCATCAGAAAGGGGATCGGGTAATTTTGTTCAGATGTAGATAGCTTCATCATACGTGGCAGACTTCCATAAGATGATGCTGACTATTTAATTATGACACTGAGTTTTGGGACTCATACACCTTGTTCAAAATGTGGTCACTTAAAGAGACAACAGCAAGTTATATACATCAATGGTACCTGATACACTTATCTTGGCACTACGTTAGCATGTATTCCCCACCAGGGGCGAATTAACTGTTTATATCTAATGTGTAGTCTGCTCTATGTAATATTATCTACTGTGTTTATAATTCACATAAGTTAGAGTTCTGACATAGTATGCGCACACTAAGGTTTTTTCTTGATAGTTAGGATGTTCAAAGAGATAAATGACTTTGAAATATAGGGAAGGCATAACCTCCTAATGAGACTAGTATGTATATATTTTTTATCTAATGTGCTGGGTCAAATATCCATGACTCTAAAGAAGATTTATTGGGTAACAATATATAATATAGATATCATATATCAAGATGTGTCCTTCTACTATTATGCCTTTTTCTATGCTAAGGTTCAGCTAGCTCATCAATGCACAAACTAGGCTTCCTTGTAATACAATTGCACTTTGTTTAATTCCTGGTCCGCTCAAACAAGGAGAGGTGTGTAGGCAATGCTGTATAATTTTCTATAACATTGGGACCCCTAAGCCAATGTTTAATTGGACATTTCGTAATTGAGATATGACATGTTAATTTGTGGAAGTTGTAACTAGTTTAAATATTTCATGAGGGAGCCTAATACTATTTCAGCCTGGTTACATTTACTTTTGTTTCTCATACCCACCTTCTTTGACTTTATTATCAAGTAACCTATAATTGAAAATAGGTAGCCTAAACACTTATGCACATACTCCTCCTATCCTACAGTCTCAATCCTCATTTTCCTTTGTATATCACTCCTGTATTTTATGAGAATAATTTTCTCATATTATGCTAATATCAGCATTATTAGTAATCAAGACTTTCTCTTCTACATTCGCACCTATCAGCAACATCTGGAAGGTCATATTTTTTATGAATCTTTATTTCTATATTTACTTAGTATGGTGAAATATTGGGCGGTATTAATCCGCCTCCTGCTGTTATAGATTTGTGCCCCCCTTGCTAGTTGTTATCATACTAAGTAGGCTAGTTTAAAATATCATCATATCAGACAGTATCTCATGACAAAGAGGCACTACGGCCATCACAACGAATATAATAAAAAACTAAGGTATCAAACCTGATTACCATATTTGCATAAAGGACGACTGTTGTAATTCGTTATGATTGTTATATATTAATGTGACTAATCAATCTTTGGGTATTTTGCTGGCATGACATTTTTGTGTATAGATAGATGATCCCAAAAGCTACTTCAGTATTTTGTATTAGTCATCCTCCATATAGGATTGATATTGTATTGAGGAAATGGTATTTCTGTGTATATGTCATACATGTTGTACTACTAATTACCTTTAATAAAAAACTTTGATTAAAAAAAAAAAAAAAAAAAAAAACAAACTTTTGCTTGAGAAAATAAAAACTAACATTTTTGACACCACACTCACTTTACCCTTCCTAACAGTTAAGCAGGCAAAGAGAATGACTGGGGGGTGTAGCTAAGGGAGGAGCTATATAGACAGCTCTGCTGTGGATGCTCCATTTGCCACTTCCTGTTAGGAAGGGGAATATCCCAAGGACAAGTATGGATGAATCCGTGGACTCGATACATCTTACAAGAGAAATGGGAGTTAATTGTGATATCAATATACACCTTCAGGATCTCTGCTATTTTCTCTTGAAGCAAATTAGCCCTTTTAACTGCAGGCTAGGGTGAGCAGCCACAAAAAAAAACAAAAAAACGGGAGTATAGGATAAGGTAGGACTGGGAATGGGGTCAGCACAAAATTTCTTCAACAGATCATCTCTCAGAATAACCAAACATCATAGAAAGCTGGCTTTAGAATCTATAGAGAAATATTATCCCAAAGTTGATGCATGTGTCAAAGAATTTGTTAGCAGTACCAAAGTGACTGTATGAAATTGCACAAATGTCATGAGTTGAGTGAGCACCACAGAAACTTGCCAACTAATCCATATAGTATGGTGCCATGTTTGGAGCTAGCATAGCAAAATCCTGCACAGGGGTTAGTTGAGTCGGCACAATGCTTGACATAGCTCTCTGAAGTTTGTAAATAATATTGCAAGAAAACTTCAGTGTAACAGGTTAGAACTTCCTTTGGACTTTTAGACCATTACAAATTGTGCGGGCATTTGATATTACTACAGTTTACATTAAAGTTTGAGTTGTATAGAAAGTGCTATTAACTACAAAAAAAACAAAATTTATTCTTACCTGATAAATGTATTTCTTTCCGGTCATGGAGAGTCCATGACGTCATTCCAATTACAAGTGGGATATTCAACTCCTGACCAGCAGGAGAAGGGATAGAGCACCCCAGCAAAGCTGTTAAGTGTAACTTCCCTTACCCATAATCCCCAGTCATTCAGCCGAAGGAAAATGGAATAAGAAGAAACACTAGGGTGAAAAAGCTGCCTGAGGTTTACTCGAAAAAACTGCCGAATTATAATTCAAAAAGAGAGCAAGGTCGTGGACTCTCCATGTCTGGAAAGAAAGAAATTTATCAGGTAAGCATGAATTTTGGTTTCTCTCCTCTGACATGGAGAGTTCACAACGTCATTCCAATTACTAGTGGGAACCAATACCCAAGCCAGAGTACACGGAATGAACAGGGAGGGAGAACAAGGCAGGAGGACCTAAACAGAAGGCACAACCGCTTGAAGAACCTTTCTCCCAAAAGAGGACTTAGCCGAGGCAAAAGTACCAAATTTTTAGAATTTGGAAAGGAATGCAAAGAGAACCATGTTGCCGCCTTGGAAATCTGTTCCACAGAAGCTTCATTTTTGAAAATCCAAGATGAGGAGACAGCCCTAGAGGAATGAGCCGTAAATTCCTTCAGGAGGCTGCTGTCCAACAGTCTCATAAGCAAAACGAATCACACTTCTTAACCAGAGGAAAAGAGAAGTAGAAGTGGCCTTCTGACCCTTACGCTTTCCAGAGAAAACAACAAACAGGGCAGAAGATTGCCGAAAATCTTTAGTAGCTAGAAAAAACATTTTTAGACTACACACAACATCCAAATTATGCAAAAGATGTTCCTTAGGAAAGGAAGGATTAGGACAAAAAGAAGAAACAACAATATCCTAATTAAAGTTTCGATCCAACACCACCTTAGGAAGAAACCCCAATCTAGTACGAAGGACCACCTTATCTGCATGAAAAATAAGATAAGGGGAATCACACTGCAGAGCTGAAAGCTCAGAAACTCTGTGAGCGGTAGAAATAGCAAGGAGAAATAAAACCTTCCAAAATAACAATGTTATATCAACAACATGCATCGGCTCGAACAGGGCATGCTGCAAAACTTTAAGAACTAGGATAAGGCTCCAAGGAGGAGCAACAGGCTTAAACACAGGCCTGATTATGACCAGAGCCTGAACAAAATCTAGAACAACTTGTATTCTGCCAAATACAAAGACATAGCAGAAATCTGACCCTTCAGAGTACTGACTGACAAACCTTTCTCCAGGCCATCCTGTAGAAAAGAAAAAAATTGGGGAATCCTCACCCAACTCCAAGAAAAACCTATAGCTTAGTACCAAAAAAGGTAGTTACGCCATATCTTATGGAAAATCCTACAAGTAACAGGATTACGAGCCTGAAGCATAGAATCAATGTGTTATGTCTTAAATTAAAGACTTTGTTAAAAAGATTCTGTAACTTGATATGAAATAAAGGTTGTGTTGCTCTTTTATGATCTAAGCAGAAAATGAAGTTTTGAATTATCTGCATAGGCAATGTGAGCAATTTATTATGAAATCTTATTACAGACCATAAGTAAATATTCAGATTGGAGTTAAAATCTGTATTGGTAGAATGCTTGTGCAGTAATACATATGATAATCTCATGTTCAGAGAAAAGGCTTAAGGTATTCCACTTCCTGTCTTCACGCACACACACACTCAAACTAAAATATATACAAATCCAGTCAAATCACACAATCCAAGAAATTCAGAATATGTAAGGATTATGGCAAGCTGAGATACGATACTGAGTTTGGTAACAGGTACTGTTGTATGAGAGATAATGAAAGTTCAAAGCAGGTTCGGTCACATGAATTAAATATGCGTATTGACAAAGGTAAGTATGACAAGCATAAGCATATAGTTGTTCCCAGTTGTTAACTTGTGTAGTATACGATACCCAACCACTTTGAAGAGGAGCTCAGAAAGATCACAGCCGTTAGCGGTCAGAGGCTGTGTGTGTGCGGCTTAGTTCCGGGACGCGGAGAAAGAAGATCCGGCAGCGTAGAGATAAGGTTAAAAAATTAGAAAGTTCAAAAAGGACTGTACTTGAATCCAATGAATCTTTAGAGGTACAAGTATTGAACTTGTCGAGGTATGACCTGAAGGATAAAAACTAGAAGCTAACAAGTGTTAGCAAAAAATACACTTCAATTTTCAGGCAAGGAATGATAGTAGATTGCCGCCTTATAAAGGGAGGAGAATAAGCTGGGAGGGGATAGCCCTTAAAGGGATATCACAGTTCCCCCCCCTCAAGGAACCACCCCCGAGGACCCCAAAGAAGGTCTCCCAGGATAACGTAAGTGAAAGTTTCTCACCAATCGGGGAGCATGAATGTCAGTAGAGAGTTGCCAGGAATTATCCTCGGATCCGTAACCCTTCCATTTAACCAAATACTCCAGACGACGCCGTTGCAATCTAGAGTCCAGAATAGACTCAACTTCAAATTCTTCCTGATTGTTAACAAGAATAGGTGATGGATGAGACTGACCATGAGTAGTAGGGTCAGCGGTATAAGGTTTCAAAAGCGATACATGAAATGTAGGATGGATTTTATAAGATTCGAGTAATAGTAACCTAACAGCGTTAGGATTAACAATTTTGTCAATAGAAAAGGGTCCAATAAATTGATTAGCTAACTTTTTACAAGGAACTTGTAATTTGAGATTTCTTACAGACAATAAAAGTTGATCCCCTATTTGGTATGGTGGACTTGGTCGGTGATGTTGATCATAGTAACGCTTTTGATAATTTTTTGCGTTTGATAAATGAGATTTTAGAATGTCTAACCTTTCCTGAAGGTTATTTGTAAATTCTTTAGCATAAGGTGAACTAACCTCAGTCTTTGTAACAGATATGGTGTTTGGGTTATACCCATAAGTGGCAAAAAAGGGTGTCATCTTAATGGAAGCTGAAAGAGAATTGTTGTACGAGAATTCTGCCATTGGAAGATAAGTTATCCAATCATCTTGTAAGTGGGTGATGAAACATCTTAGGTATTGTTCTAATGTTTGATTTACTCTTTCAGTTAAGCCATTGGTCTGTGGGTGAAATGCTGTGGAATATCGAGAGTCAACTTTAATTAGTTTGCATAAAGATTTCCAGAAAGAAGAGGTAAACTGTGTCCCTCTGTCAGTGATGATTATATCGGGTAACCCATGTAATTTTACTATATAATCCAAAAATGTTTTAGCAGTAATTAATGCTGAAGGTAAACCTTTCAAAGGTATGAAATGTGCAAGACGTGTTAAATGATCAATTACCACTAGAATTGTAATAAAATGTTGTGAGTTAGGGAGGTCGACAATAAAATCCATGGAAATGGTACTCCATGGCTTATCTGGAATTGGCAGAGGTGCTAAGAGGCCTATAGGTTTTTTATGTTCAATCTTATTTCTTGCACACACGTTACAATTAGATACATAATTGTAAATTGTGTGATTCATTTCTGGCCACCAGAAAGTTCTTCTGGTTATTTCAATGGTTTTTTGAATACCAGGATGACCAGATAGGGTACCATCATGGGTTTGTTTTAAGATGGAGCTTCTGAGTGTTTGGGGTATAAACAGTTGAGAGTTATGATAATATAATCCAGTCTTTGTATCCTTGTTACAGGACGGGGGGATCTCAATGTTAGTTTTTAAGACCTCACTTATTTCCCTTTCTAGAGTTGTCAGAACTCCTATGAATCTTTCTTCAGGTATTATAGAATCATGTTTTATATAATGGTTATTGTCATATATCCTGGATAAGGCATCTGCCTTTGTATTTAAATTACCAGGTTTGTAGCTAATAAGAAAATTAAATCGGTCTAAGAATATAGACCAGCGGGCTTGTCTTGAAGTAAGAGTCTTGCTCATCTTTAGATATTCAAGATTTTTGTGGTCTGTGTAAATGATAAATGGGAGACTAGATCCTTCAAGTAGATGTCTCCATTGTTCTAAGGAACATTTTATTGCAAGGAGTTCTTTATCTCCTATACTATAGTTGTTTTCAGCTTGAGTCAACATCCTTGAGTAGAAAGCAATAGGATGAGTCTCTGTATTTTCTTTATTCCTCTGTGAAAGAATAGCTCCTATTCCAGTATTAGAGGCATCGACTTCGAGTATAAACTGAGATTCAAAATCTGGGATTGCAAGCACTGGAGCTGTGGTAAATTGTTTCTTTAGGGAATCAAAAGATAACTGTGCTTCATCTGTCCATTTATATTTTTGTTTTTTACTAGTTAGTGTTGTAAGTGGTTTAACAATAGTTGAGAAATTATTTATAAACTTTCGGTAAAAATTTGAGAAACCGATGAATCTTTGTAAAGCCTTGACAGTATTTGGAACTGGCCAATTAAGTATAGAAGTTACCTTTTCTGGGTCCATTTGTATCTTATTAGGTGTAATGATATAACCTAAAAATTTTATCTCCTGAACATGGAAAGAACATTTTTCCATCTTAGCATACAACTTATGTTCCTTTAACCTAGTGAGCACCCAGCGTACATGTTTTACATGCTCTTCCAAATTTTTGGAATAAATGAGTATGTCATCTAAGTAAATTATAACGCATACATCAGTTAGATCACGGAAGATTTCATTAATGAAATGTTGGAAGGTTGCTGGTGCGTTGCTTAACCCAAATGGCATTACATTGTATTGATAAAGGCCATATCTTGTTCGGAAAGCAGTTTTCCATTCGTCACCTTTTTTGATTCTTATAAGATTATAAGCCCCTTTTAAATCTAGTTTGGAATAAATGGTGGCTCCATGTAGCCGTTCAAGGAGTTCCGGTATTAGTGGTAGGGGGTATCTATTTTTTACCGTTATGTTGTTTAGAGCTCTATAATCTATGATGGGTCGTATAGTACCATCCTTGTTTCTAACGAGAAACATACCTGCTGCTGCAGGAGAGGTAGAATAAGAGATGAACCCTTTACGTAGGTTCTCATCTAGATATGATCTTACGAAAGTTAATTCGTTTTGAGAAAGGGGGTATATCTTTCCATGAGGTATCTGACTGCCAGGTATTAAATCAATTGGGCAGTCAAATTCCCTATGTGGAGGTAGACTCTCTGCCTCTTTCATGTCGAAAACCTCTGCCAGATCCTGATAAGGTCTGGGTAGAGCATTCTCCAATGAAGCTAAAGTACAATGTGGATAGCATGTTTTTAAACAGTATGGAGAGTTTAGTTTTAATTCGTTCACCTTCCAGTCAATGCTGGGATTATGCTTTTGTAGCCATATGTAACCAAGAATAAAAGTGTGTAATGAAATGGGAATTAGATCAAATGTGATATACTCAGTGTGCCCATCTTTTGTGGTTATGAGTAGTGGAATAGTATGATGGGTGATGGGTCCATGTTGTGTAAGTGAACCATCTATTAATTTAACAAATACAGGTTTTGCCTTGCACACAATTGGAATTTTATTATTTTTAACAAAAGTTGTATCAATATAGTTTGCTGATGCCCCTGAATCAATCAAGGCTTTTGATTGGATGTTTTTCTGATCCCACTGTAATGAGAAAGATAAAGTCATTTGGGTATCTAATGTTAAATTGTATAATTGAATCTTTTGAAAATGCTTACCCTTCTTTTGTTTGAGAAGAATAGGGCATGTAGCAACTGTATGCTCCTTGTGAGCGCAATAGAGACACAATTTCTCTAGTCTTCTCCTGGATTTCTCCTCTGGAGTGAGAGGGCCTTTGATGACTCCTATTTCCATGGGAGTACTGGAGACAGAAGGTTTTTCATATGAAGGAGAGTAGACAGGGTATCTTTTAGGTGTGGTCTCATATCCGGCTCTTTCTGCTTTTCTTTCGCGGAGTCTGCGGTCCAACGTAGTACTCAGCTTTATAAGTGCTGAAAGAGTATCAGGGATCTCTAAACGTGAGAGTTCATCCTTTAATCCTTCTGAAAGTCCCAGACGAAATTGATTTCTGAGGCTGATTTCGTTCCATTGTGAATCATTAGACCACATCTGAAATTCAGTTATATATTCCTCAACCGTGCGTTTCCCCTGTTTTAGTGAGCGTAGCTTGGTTTCTGCAGTAATCTGTGTGTTTGAATCTTCATATAAGTTTGCCATAGCAAAAAAGAAATCCTGTAATGAGTCTAAAATGGGATTGTTATTTTCAAAAAACCTGTTAGCCCAAGTTCTGGGTTCTCCTTGTAAAAAAGAGATAGTTGTACACACTTTAATTCTTTCTGAATGGTATGTGCGGGGCCTTAAGGAAAAAAGCAGATGACATGCATTTTTAAAATCCCTAAACTCATTACGTTTTCCAGAAAATGGTTGTGGATATTGAATATGAGGTTCTGGATGTTCTGTGGTTTTTGTAGGAAGGCATTCTTTTATTAAAGCTTTTAGTGCAACCATTTCAGCTTGTACTTCTGTTAAACCTTTATTTAAATAATCAAGTTTTTGGTAGACATTGGTTAATTCAGTTTTTACCTCCTGAGGATTCATTTTGTAGGTAATACAGAATTATTCCTTATGACTACTTTCTATGTTTTTTATAGGCCTGAAAATTATGTTATGTCTTAAATTAAAGACTTTGTTAAAAAGATTCTGTAACTTGATATGAAATAAAGGTTGTGTTGCTCTTTTATGATCTAAGCAGAAAATGAAGTTTTGAATTATCTGCATAGGCAATGTGAGCAATTTATTATGAAATCTTATTACAGACCATAAGTAAATATTCAGATTGGAGTTAAAATTTGTATTGGTAGAATGCTTGTGCAGTAATACATATGATAATCTCAGGTTCAGAGAAAAGGCTTAAGGTATTCCACTTCCTGTCTTCACGCACACACACACTCAAACTAAAATATATACAAATCCAGTCAAATCACACAATCCAAGAAATTCAGAATATGTAAGGATTATGGCAAGCTGAGATACGATACTGAGTTTGGTAACAGGTACTGTTGTATGAGAGATAATGAAAGTTCAAAGCAGGTTCGGTCACATGAATTAAATATGCGTATTGACAAAGGTAAGTATGACAAGCATAAGCATATAGTTGTTCCCAGTTGTTAACTTGTGTAGTATACGATACCCAACCACTTTGAAGAGGAGCTCAGAAAGATCACAGCCGTTAGCGGTCAGAGGCTGTGTGTGTGTGCGGCTTAGTTCCGGGACGCGGAGAAAGAAGATCCGGCAGCGTAGAGATAAGGTTAAAAAATTAGAAAGTTCAAAAAGGACTGTACTTGAATCCAATGAATCTTTAGAGGTACAAGTATTGAACTTGTCGAGGTATGACCTGAAGGATAAAAACTAGAAGCTAACAAGTGTTAGCAAAAAATACACTTCAATTTTCAGGCAAGGAATGATAGTAGATTGCCGCCTTATAAAGGGAGGAGAATAAGCTGGGAGGGGATAGCCCTTAAAGGGATATCACACAATGACTGTCTCCAAAAAAACATGTCTAGACAGGACAAGAGATCAATCTCCAGGCAGTCAGCTTCAGAGAATCTAGATTTGGAAGGAGGAATGGACTTTGAATTAGAAGGGCCTTCCTCATAGGTAACCTCCAAGGTGGAAGAGATGACATCTCTACCAGATCCGCAAACCAGATCCTATGAGCCAGGCAGGAGCTATTAGAATCACAGACATTCTCTCCTGTTTGATATGAGCAATGACTCGTGGAAGGAGAGCAAACAGTGGAAAAAAGGTATGCTAGCCCAAAATCCCAAGGGACCGCCAAAGCATCTATCAGGGTGGTCTGAGGATCTCTAGACCTAGAACCATTCTTTAAAAGCTTGGCATTTTGACGAGACGCCATCAGATCCAACTCCGGAACCCCCCACCTGAGGGTTATCCTGGAGAATATTACAAGATGGAGAGTCCACTCCCCGGGAACAAAAGTCTGTCTGCTCAGAAAATCCCCTTCCCAATTGTCCACTCCTGGAATGTGGATGGCAGACAGGAGACAATCGCGACCCACCGCCCACTGTAGAATGCAAGTCACCTCCTTCATGGCCGAGAAACTCCGACTTCCTCCCTGGTGTTGATGTAAACCACTGAGGTGATGATGTCCGACTGGAATCTGATAAACTGGTCTAACAATAAGTGAGGCCACGCTGACAGGGTATTGAAGATTGCTCTCAATTCCAAGATGATTATGGAAAGAGTCTTCCCGAGACCACAGGCCCTGAGCCTTCAGAGAACCCTAAACAGCTCCTGAGCCTGACAGACAGGTTTCCGTATTCACAATCACCCAGGAAGGTCTCAGGAAGCAAGTGCCCTGAGACAGATGTTCCTGTGAAATCCACCACGAGAATCTCTTGTTAGGGGGTCCAGATTTATCCTCTTTAAATCTGAATGGTCTCCAATCCATTTACATAGCATTCAAAGCTGCAGCGGTCGCAGATGGAACCAAGCAAAAGGAATGATGTCCATGGAAGCCACCATAAGACCAATCACCTCCATGCCTTGAGCCTCTGATGGACGAAAGCAGACTAGAGGGAAAGGAAGGAAGCAAGAAGTTTGGATTTTCTGATTTCCGTCAGAAAAATCTTCATGGACATGGAATCTATGATTGTCCCTAGGAAACACACTTTGAAGATGGAACTAGAGAACTCTTATCCAGATTAACCTTCCACTTTAATGTACCTTTAACTCTTAGCACCTCCCATTCCTACCATAGTTAAGGCAACCTTCCATTCACACTCATTGCTTAAATATTGTGTTTCCTGTCTGGATACCTAGGACAGAGTTTAATGTGCTTTTGTACACTGAAATACTTTCCTCCATTTAACAGTTAACCTCAAGCCTGCTACCTGTCTGTTCCTATCTGATACAGCGAAAGCTGCCTCTGCTGTTCTGAAGTTCATCACATGACCAGCTCCTCAACTGCTGACCTCATCACTATCTGCCGTTTCCTTTCCTCAACCGCTCAGTGTGGTGTGATCTCGGACTCCTTATAGCCACACAGTTGTTCTCCGGATTCCTCTGACATCCAGCTTATGCTGCACACATCGATTTGGCTGCTACACGCTGTTCCAGGAAACGCTCAGTGTTTCTCACAAACAAACACCTTCTGTCATACCGCAAGTATCACATACTTTATTTGCCTGTCTGATTTCTGCTTGCTACTCTCACTGACTTGTTACTAATCCCTAATTCTGAGCAACTGCATAACCTCCTGATCTGTTTCTTTAAGTACTATTGCATTGTTTATGCTAAATCAACTGTTTATGCACACCTTACTCACTGCAACTGGAGGTTAAGGATTTCTTTTATAGAACTTACTAATAATCTACCTAGTAGTTTGTTTTGTCATTCCTTAACAATGTTGTTCAGCTGGATATATCTGGACTTTAACTTCATACTCTCTCGTAACAGCATAAATACTTCTAAATATCCTAACTCAGGAACCTCTCTATATACCTCTTTATTCAGTCTCCTGAAGTTGGGTCACTAGCTTGTATCTGTGATCCTATTTGTCAGGTTATCCATATTCTGACTAACTGCTAAGTAAGCGCTTGCTCATATTTAATAATAATTTGGGTGCAATCTAATCTTATCTACAAACCAAAACTTGTACTAAGCTTCTAATACTTATAATAATATAAACAGTCAAATCCTCACATCCACCCATGAGAAAGTTGAACAAACAACAACATCTCCATATGAGATTTTGCTAGTTGAAAAGATGATGCCTGAACCAAGATGACGTCTGGATAAAGTGCCACAGCAATTCCCTGGGATCTGATCACTGCCAATAGGACTCCAAGAACCCTTCTGAATATTCTGGAAGCTGCAGCAAAACCAAACGGAAGGGCAATAAACTGGAAATGCATGTCCAGAAAAGGCAAACCTTAGAAACTGGAAATGATCCCTGTGAATGGGAACATGTAAATATGTGTCCTTCAGGTCTACGGTCGTCATGAAATGACCTTCCTGGACCAATGGAAGAATGGAACGAATAGTTTCAACCCTGAGGAACTTGTTTAGACACTTTAGGTCCAGGAACCACAAATAGATTTGAATAGAATCCTATAATTCTTTAGAGGGACTGGTACAATAACTCCCAGGGAGGATAGGTCATTCACGCAATTTAAGAAGACCTCCCTGTTTACCTGGATAGAGGATAAACTAGACAGTAGGAATATACTTGAATCCTATTCTGTAACCCTGGGATACTATGTCCACAGCCCATAGACCTGGGACATCGCGTATCCAAGCCTGCCGAAAAAGAGAAAGCCTGCCCCTCACCTGATCCAAATTCGGATTGGGGGTGGACTCTTCATGCTGCTTTAGAGTCAGCAGAAGGCTTTTAGATTTGTTTTCCCTTGTTCCAGGGTTGGCTGGATTTCCAAGTGGACCTTGATTGGTCTGGAAGAGGAGGACTTCCATCCCTTAAAGGTTGCAAAAGGAATGACAATTAGAATTCTGTCGACCCCTAGGTCTATATTCTTGTCCTGAGGTAGGAAAGATCCCTTTCCACCCGTAAACTCAGAAATGATGTCCGCCAGACCAGGTCCAAACAGAGTTTATCCTTATAAGGTAAAGCCAAACGTTTGCCAAGATTTTAACCACAGAGCTCTGCGGGCTCGCACAGTGAAATTAGAAATTTTAACTCCCAGTCCAATCACCTGAATACTTCTGAAAAATAAAAGTGCAGACATGTGTACATAATACTTATTACACTATGTGAAAACAAAAATACTCATTACTCAGTGTGTACATAATACAAATTGTACTGAGTGAACATAATATTCATTACACTGTGAGTATATAATACTGATTATACTGAGATTATAAAATACTCATTACACTGGGAGTACATAATACTCATTACACGTAACCATAAAGAGTTAGTTTATTCACATGCCATAAAGGGTTAGTTTATCCACATGTGTACGTAGTACTCATTATACTGTGTGTACACAGTATTCATTATACTGTGAGTACATAGTACTCATTACACTGAATGTACATAATAATCATTACACTGAGTACATAAAATTCATTATACTGTGTGTACATAACACTCATTACACTGAATGAACATAAAAATCATTACACTGTGTGTACATAATACTCATTACACTGAGTGTACATCGTACTCATTACACTGTGTGTACATAATGAGAACATAACACTTAATATACAGTGTGTACATAACCCATTACACTGTGTGTACATAATACCTATTACTCGGTGTTTACATAATACTCATTACACTGTGTGTACATAATACTCATTACACTGTGTGTACATAATGAGAACAAAACACTTAATACACTGTGTGTACATAAACTAATACACTGTGTGTACATAATACTCATTACACTGTGTGTATATAACCTAATACACTGTGTGTACATAATACTCATTACACTGTGTGTATATAACCTAATACACTGTGTGTACATAATACTCATTACACTGTGTGTATATAACACTCATTACACTGTGTGTACATAATACTCCTTATACTGTGTGTACATGGTACTCATTACACGGTGAGTACATTAAGAGAACATAACACTTAATACACTGGGTACATAACCCATTACACTGAGTTACCGTCTTATGTGTTACATAAAAGAAAAAATATTGAGTCACAGTTAGCTTTTAGATACCCTTTGCAAAAAAAAGGGTGGTGACAAATATCGGCAGCCTGCAGATCCTCCCTCACAATCTCTATGAAAGAGATCCCTTGATAATGGATGCTGAGCGCATCTCTCTAAATGATCATAACGGCTAAAATTTACCCGCCCACAATGGCGGTAAAATGCAAAACCGTTCTCCCGTTGTAAAATTTGGAAATAGTATGTAAGGAGGACCAGGTAGCCACCTTACAAATCTGATCCATAGAGGCCTCATTTTTGAAGGCCCAAGAGGAAGCCACTGCTCTCGTAGAATGAGCTGTAATCCTCTGAGGAGGCTTAAGACCCACTGACTCATATGCTAAGCGGATGATACTCCTCAACCAAAAAGATAAGGAAGTCGAAGAGGCCCTCTGACCCCTACACTTCCCAGAATAGATAACAAACAGAGAAGAAGTTTATCTAAATTCCTTCGTAGCCTGAAGATAGAACTTCAAGGCACGAACCACATCCAGATTATGCAGTAAACGTTCCTTGGATGAAGAAGGATTAGGACATAAGAAAGGAACCACAATTTATTTATTGATGTTGCTATTTGATACAACCTTAGAAAGAAATCCTAACTTGGTTCATAGAACAGCCTTATCAGCATGGAACACCAGACAAGGAGGGTCGCATTGCAAGGCAGCAATCTCAGAGACTCTCAGAAGCAATAGCTAGTAGAAAAAGAACCTTCCAAGACAAAAAACTTAATGTCAACCTCATGCATAGGCTCAAACGGAGCCCGTTGCAAAACTTTAAGAACAAGATTTAAACTCCAAGGAGAAGCATTAGATCTAAACACCGTCCTGATCCTAGTCAGAACCTTAACAAAAGACTGTACATCTGGAAGCTTAGTGAGCCTCTTGTGCAGTAAAAACAGCCGAAATCTGTCCCTTCAAGAAACTAGCTGAGAGGCCCTTCTACAGTCCATCATGGAGAAAAGAAAGAATCCTGGCAACCTTTATTTTGTGCCAGAAAAAACCACGCTCTTCACACCAGAATAAGTAGGTCCTCCACACCTTATGAAAGATGCGATGAGTAACCGGCTTATGAGCTTGAATGAGAGTATCAATAACACTCTCAGAAAACCCTCTCTTGGCTAAAACTAAGTGTTCAATCTCCACGCAGTCAGCCTCAGAGAATCTAGATTTTGATGAATAAAGGGGCCTTGTTCCAGCAGATCCCTGCGACAAGGTAACCTCCAAGGAGGAGATGATGACATCCCCACTAGAACTGCAAACCATATCCTTCGCGGCCACGATGGAGTTATTAGTAATACTGATGCTTGCTCCTGTATGATTAGAGCCACCACTCAAGGAAGGAGTGGTAATGGCAGGAAAATTAGATTGAACCTCCAAGGCACCGCTAATACTCTATTAGCTCCGCATGAGGATCCCTGGACCTCGACCCATATCTGGGTAGCTTGGTATTGGGACGGGACGCCATGAAATCTATATCCGGCGTTCCTCACCTGTCGGAATGTGGGTCACTGACAGCGAACAGTTGTGGGTCTCTGCCCACTCCAGAATCTGAGATACTTCCCTTACTGCTAGGGAGCTTCTTGTTCCCCCCTGATGGTTGATAAAAGCCACCATAGTTATATTGTCTGATTGGAATCAGATAAATTGGGACAAACCCAGTAGGGGCCAAGCATTCAGAGCATTGAATATTGCCCAAAGGTCTAGAATGTTGAACAGGAGGGAGCTCTCCTCCTGCGTCCACAGGTGCTGCACCGTCTTGGTGCCCCAAACAGCTCCCCATCCTGACAGACTTGCGTCCGTAGTCACAGTCACCTAGAATGGTCTTAAAAAGGATGTCCATTGGGACAGGCGATCCGGACAGAGCCACTAAGAGAACGATTCTCGACCGGTTGTCCAGGGAAATCTGTTGAGACAGATCCAAATGATCGCCGTTCCACGGCCTCAGCATGCACAGTCACAATGGCCTGAGGTGGAACCTGGTAAAGAGAACGATGTCCATGCTGGACACCATGAGACCAATCACCTCCATACACTGAGCCACAGATGGCCTTAAGGAGGTCTGGAGGGCAAGACATGCTGAAGCTAGTTTGCAACTTCTCTGGTCTGTTAGAAATATTCTCATGTCTATGGAATCTATTATCGTGCCTAAGAATTCCACCCTGGTGCTTGGAATAAGAGAACTCCTTTTTCTATGTATCTTCCCTCTGTGGAATCGAGGAGAGATTCCGAATGGTCTTCCGCCAGACAAAACGATGGTACTTGTACCAGAGTATCGTCCAAGTAGGGAGCTACTGCTACAGCCTGGGTTCTGGCAACTGCTAGAAGAGCCCCTAGAACCTTCGTAACAATGTGCTGGTCCAGGAATGCAAACCTGAGGAACTGGAAGTGTTCCCTGTGGATTGGAAGGTGAAGGAATGCCTCCTTCAGATCTATAATGGTCATAAACTGCCCTTCCTGAATTAAGGGAAGGATGGACCATATTGTCTCCATCTTGACGAGGGGACATTTAGAAATTTGTTTAAGCACTTTAGGTCCAGAACTGGACGGAAAGATCCCTCCTTCTTTTCTTTGGGACCACGAAAATGTTTGAATAGTATCCCAAACCTCTCTCTGCGATAGACACTGGGACAATGACTCCAAAGGAGGACAGATCCCTTAAGCACTCCAGAAAGGCTTCCCTCTTTCCTAGTCTTGAAGACAGGTTGAAAGGAGGAATCTGCCCCTGGGTGGATGAGATTTGAAACCTATCTTGTAACCCTGAGCTATGACCTCCAGGACCCAAGGATCCTGCACGTCCCTGAACCAAACCTCTGTAAGAGCCACAGTCTGCCCCCTACACGATCCAACATAGGACCAGGGGCCGCCCCTTCATGCGGGCTTCTTGCTCTGCTTGGATCTATTCCAGGACTGAGCCGGCTTCCAAGAACTCTTGGTTTGCTCTGGCTTAGCGGAGGCCTCTGACGCTGGGCTTTTATCAGAACTAAAGGAACGAAAATATGAAGTTTGTCCCTTAGATTTGTTCTCCTTATCTTACGGTATGAAGGCACCCTTGACCCCTGAAACCGTGAAGATAGTCAAACAAACTTTTTCCCTTTAAGGAGAGGGAAAGAGACTAGACTTAGAAGTTATATCTGTCAGAGCCATAGGCTAATTAATCTGCGTAATAACAGCACATATAAAAGAATTAGTAACCCAGAAGTCCATAATTATTTCCTGAAAAATGTTGAGGGAATCCTCCACTTCATTTTCGCGAAGGAGATGTGCCAAAAGGTAGCCGCTCCAGCAACTACAGCGACAAGCGCTGCCAGTAAAAGCAAATATCCCATAGGTTAAAACATCCTCTTTAACAGAGTTTTCATCCTTATATCCGGCAGCTCTATGAATGACGAACTATCCTCACACGGGCTAGTATTACGTGTGGCAAGCATAAAAATAGCGCCAACCAAGTAGGGATGGGAAAAAGAAAACCCACCCTCATAGAGAGCCCGGAACCGGGATCCTTAAAAGGTAGACGACAGGAAGAGGAATCTAATCCTGTCCCACTCTTCCTTAGTAATGATTGCCATCAAATTTAGGACCCAGAGATTCATCTGGCAGCTCAGCCTTTGGAACCTCTAATGTAGTCAAAACCCCCTTTAGTAGAAAGCGCAAACGTTCTGTCCTAAATCTAAAAAACTGGATCCTCTACAGGCGGAGGATTATAGGCAGCAGATTCCAACCCTGAAAGTTCATACTCTGGAGTTTTTTAGAGAGAACCTCATCCTCGGATAACTGATCAGATATATCCGACAAATTACATGATGCCACCTGGGCAGGAGTGCAAGATTTAACCTTTTCGCTTGTGCTTAGCAGTGTGAGGGAAAGCACTAATGGCCACAGACACCGCCGTATGAAACTACGCAGTAACGGCTGGAGAAAAAAAGGCCCCCTCCAGATGGAGGATTAGTAGTGCAATGGGAAACTGCATGTGTATAAAAAGATGCATGTAGGGTGTGCACCTCACTGGACGAGGACTCCTCAGAGGTGGGCGGCTCAGTGGTATCAAACATGTCAAGCTTATTTGATATAATCCCCTTATCAAGGCATATGGAACATAATTGAGAGGGCGGATATTCCAGAGCATCCTCACAATATAAAAAGGCATTACTCTTTGAAATAGAGGGAGAACAATCTAATTAATCAGAATCCTCCATAGCTAAAGATACTTTAAAAACGAACAAACTTTATTGTAAATAAAAAAACAGCACCTTTATACCCCCAATGGCTGTGGCACTCACCACCTCCTATGATGACCAAGACAGAACAGAGATAAAACTCCTCTCCGGTAGTAACTCGTCAAGAGAAAAGAAATGGAAGCCTCGACCATTCCGTCACATGGTGCACAATGCAGGACCGTCCCTGCTATAAGAAAAAGCGTGCCTTCAAAGTGAAAGTGAAACCTGTATGTTCCATCTCAGCCTATGAGCTCATAAACATCTTACACATAAAGCAGCATAAAATCAAATAAAGCATATATGATTAAACCCAACTGTTCATAATCCCCTTCAGGAGATATTAACCCTTGATTCCATATAGATAAAAGGAGCCACACTGTGACCCTGTCTTCTAGCGTTTGCAATATGTGTAAAAATTTAAACAATATTACCGGAATCCATGCTGTGGAACAGAAACACAGCCTCAAGTGTGACAGTCTTGTAGCATCGCTCCTGACATCGACTTGAGTGAGTAAAAGCAGGCAGTGAAAATCGTCAACACTGATTGCTAAGGAGCAGTTAATCTGAGTCTGGATGGATTTGCAGAATAGACTCTACCTGCATCGCCAGACTCTAACTTTCGTCAATGCTCTCACTGAGAGGCTGACAAGATTACTTAAAACTCAAGTCCCATCTTGAAGTGCAGATACCCTTCTTAAGGAACTACTCAGAAATCTTCTGACACTTCTCTGCCAACCTCCTGCGACGAAAGGCAAATAATGACTGGGGGATGAGGTGGGGGATGAGTGGGGGAGGTATTTAAGCCTTTGGCTGGGGTGTCTTTGCTACCTCCTGGTGGTCAGGTTCAGAATTTTCCCACAAGTAAGGAATACAGCTAGGGACTCTCCCTGTATTAAGAAGGAAATACTTCTAAGTATTTAGACTCTAACTGCGCCATAAACGGTCCAGTCCCTCAGTAGTTAAGAAAAACGAGGGAAAGTAATACAAATACCAATACATACTGAGCTCTATATAAAGCGATATTTGTAGCAAACATACTGTGCAGAGAAATAAAGTTGAACATTTCGCTCCTTTTAGAGCCAGTCCCCACATACCTGGGTCCGTATAGAAATACCCGGTCATAAAAGCAGCAAATCCCTGATTATATAACTGCTCAGCTGCAATGTATCTTAGAGATCAGTAAATCTCACACTGTGATAAAAATCTCTATTTTATTTCAAACACATAAAGTGTCAAAAATCTGTCCACAATAAGAACCCTTAACTAAGAAGTAACAAGTATGTTTCGGAAGCAGCATCATATTAATAGTTGCACCTGTTCCAAACCAGGATACTTCATCAAATACCCTGGATGTTAATTTAGTCTGTAGTTCATGATAAAGTGCATCATAGTTGTCTTCCATAATAAGTGTAGGGTTGTGGGACAAAAACGTTCCTATACTGTATGTCGAGTCGACCATTTAAAACAGTATCTCCTCTGGAGAGACGACAGGGTGTGAGTGGGCAGACCTATAGGGTATACCCCAGTTTTACAGACATTGATCTTGTAATAGGAGAGGCAATAAAACCCCAACAGGAGGTCCAACAAGGCCAGAAGAGAGGACTCTGGTTCAGACAGGAAGAAGGTCAAGTTGTCAACAAATAGTCCATGTTTTTAGTGTGTGTCATAGATTAAATGACCCTGAATCTTATCAGATTGCATTATTGCTAGTGCCAGAGAATTTATTGAAAAGGCAAAAAGAAATAGATAATGGGCAGCCCAGGCGTCTTCCATTGACCACACCCCCGAACCCAAGCCTTAGGGATGAATAAAGAGATCCCACTGTTTTATAAAATGTTTCAGGTATACCAAACACCCCTGTAACCTAGGTTTTCTTTACAATTCTGCAAAACCCAAGCTGGTTTAGGCTATTTGAAGCATTTTGAAAAAAGCCTAGGTTTGAAAATTTGCTTTTTACTCTTTCTAGGAAGCATGTAAGAAGCACAAGTTTTATACAAAAGCAAAAGGTGTTAAATTTTCATTTAAAATGACAGAGTACTGTAAAATGGTCTTCCCTTTAATATATTCAAAAATAGCCATTTACCTGCTGGAGTGTATTAAATTGTTTACAAATATTCCCTTTGCTTTAATTTTGTCAATTGAAAGGACTGCTTTTGCCTGTTGAAACCAACATCTGTACTGCAGATTGCAATATTGTAGTATTAGCAAGAAAAAAACAATCGGCCAGATTACGAGTTTTGCGGAAAGAGGGGTGCGTTGCTAACTTGCATTTTATTCTCACCCGTCACTTACCTACAGCGCTGGTATTACAGGTTTTCTGAAACCCGGTGTTATTAGGCAAGAAGTGAGCATAGAGCAAAATTCAGCTCCATACCGCACTCCAATACCAGCGCTGCTTAAGTCAGCGGTGAGCTGGTTGTACGTGCTCGTGCACGATTTCCCCATAGACATCAATGGGGAGAGCCAGCTGAGAAAAAGTCTAACACCTGCAATAAAGCAGCGTAAAGCTCAGCAACGCAGCCCCATGGATTCCAATGGGGAAACACATTTTATGTTTACACCTAACAACCTAACATGAACCCCCAAGTCTAAACACCCCTAATCTTATACTTATTAACCCCTAATCTGCCGCCCCGGCATCGCTGACACCTACATTATTCTTATTAACCCCTAAACAGCCACACTAGTTAAATATTATTAACCCCTAATCTGCCGCCCCTAACATCACCGTCACCTACCTATATTCATTAACCCCAACGTCGCCGCCACTATACTATATTTATTAATCCCTAAATCTAAGTTTAACCCTAACACCCCCTAACTTAAATATAATTAAATTAAATATAAATCAAACCTACTATTAACTAAATAATTCCTATTTAAAACTAAATACTTACCTGTAAAATAAACCCTAAGCTAGCTACAATATAACTAATAGTTACATTGTATCTAGCTTAGGGTTTATTTTTATTTTACAGGCAAGTTTGTATTTATTTTAACTAGGTAGAATAGTTACTAAATAGTTATTAACTATTTAATAACTACCTAGCTAAAATAAATACAAATTTACCTGTAAAATAAAACCTAACCTGCCTTACAATAAAACCTAACCTAACCCTACAATAAATAAATTCCCTAAATTAAATACAATTAACTAAATTCAATACAATTAGCTCAATTACAAAAACAAACACTAAATTACAGAAAATAAAAAACAAATTACAAGATCTTTAAACTAATTACACCTAATCTAATAGCCCTATCAAAACAAAAAAGCCCACCCAAAATAAAGAAAACCTAGCCTAAACTACCAATAGCCCTTAAAAGGGCCTTTTGCGGGGCATTGCCCCAAGGAAATCCGCTCTTTTACCTGTAAAAAAAAAACAAAAAACAACCACCCCAACAGTAAACCAAGGGCCTATTGGCTGATCCAATCAGCCAATAGGATTGAGCTTACATTTTATTAGCTGTTCCAATCAGCCAATAGAATGCAAGCTCAATCCTATTGGCTGATTGCATCAGCCAATAGGATTTTTTCAACCTTAATTCCGATTGGCTGATAGATTTCTATCAGCCAATCGGAATCTAAGGGACGCCATCTTGGATGATGTCATTTAAAGGAACCTTCATTTTAGAAGAAGTCGTCGATTGAAGAGGATGCTCCGCGCCGGATGTCTTGAAGATGGAGCCGCTCCGTGTCGGAAGGATGAAGATAGAAGATGCCTCTGGGTGAAGACTTCTGCCCGTCTGGAGGACTACTTCTGCCGGCTTCGTTGAGGACATCTTGCTGCTTGGATGAAGACTTCTCCCGGCTTCATTGAGGATGGATCTCGGCTCTTCAAAACTGTAAGTGGATCTTGGGGGGTTAGTGTTAGGATTTTTTAAGGGTGTATTGGGTGGGTTTTATTTTTAGATGAGGGGTTTGGGCTGCAATAGAGCTAAATGCCCTTTAAAGGGCAATTGCCTATCCAAATGCCCTTTTCAGGGCAATGGGGAACTTAGGTTTTTTTAGTTAGGATTTTATTTGGGGGGTTGGTTGTGTGGGTGGTGGGTTTTACTGTTGGGGTGGTTGTTTGTATTTTTTTTGACAGGTAAAAGAGCTGATTTCTTTGGGCAATGCCCCACAAAAGGCCCTTTTAAGGGCTATTGGTAGTTTAGTTTAGGCTAGGGTTTTTTTTTATTTTGGGTGGGCTTTTTTTATTTTTATAGGGCTATTAGATTAGGTGTAATTAGTTTAAAGATCTTGTAATTTGTTTTTTATTTTCTGTCATTTAGTGTTTGTTGTTTTTTTTGTAAGTTAGCTAATTCTATTGAATTCAGTTAATTGTATTTAATTTAGGGAATTTATTTAATTGTAGGGTTAGGTTAGGTGTTAGTCTAAGACAGGTTAGGTTTTTTTTACAGGTCAATTTGTATTTATTTTAGCTAGGTAGTTATTAAATAGTAGCGGCAGATTAGGGGTTAATAATGTTCTTTTAGTGTTTGTGATGCGGAAGGACCTCGGTTTAGGGGTTAACAGGTAGTTTATGGGTGTTAGTGTACTTTTTAGCACTTTAGTTATGAGTTTTATGCTACAGCTTTGTAGTGTAAAACTCATAACTACTGACTTTAGAATGCGGTACGAATCTTGACGGGATAGGGTGTACTGCTCACTTTTTGGCCTCCCAGGACAAGCTTGTAATACCGGTGCTATGGAAGTCCCATTGAAAAAAAGACTATACGTAATTTGCATAAGTTGATTTGCGGTAAGGCCATAAAAGTGTGCGGTGCACCTAAATCTGCAAGACTCGTAATACCAGCGGTAGTGAAAAAGCAGCGTTTGTAAGGGATAAAAGACTACACTATAGATTAGGTGTCTTCAATAAAAAGTGTAGTAAATAAAATTTATAACAATGAGCTATGTTTATGTATAATAGAATTCTATGTTGACAGATTGCTCCTACAATAAGAATACAATGGAAAATATTGATACAGAGCTTTTGCTTATATTTACTCAAATTGCTAACAGGTTCCAAATAGGGTTATACCAGAGATATAGATGTATTCTAGCCCGTAAATGTAATCATCCATTTACCAGCAAACTGATTTTGGAATAAACAGGCTGCTATCAAACACTTATAGCTCCTTATTGGGTATATATATAAATTTGGTTATGAAGTTTCCAAGGAGACATTAACCATGATAACATGTGAGGACAGATGTGATTACAAATAGTGAAGAGATACTTGAGATAGAAAGTTGGGGAAGTTTGTGTTTTTATTATTATTATTCTTTTGACCCCTAACCAGCATAGGTTTAATGAGGTAATAAAATATGTGGCTGAAGCTTAAGTTGCTCATTTATTGTTAATTAATGTTAATAATTAATATAGGTGGTTCGAAATTCAAGATTGATTATAGTGACTAACCTGTGAGTGGCTTCATTATTTCCTTTTCTTCTAATACAGAAGATCATCTCATAGTGACATCAATTATTAAAGACATAGCCAAAATAGGATGAAACATAGCACCCCTATAGCACTAGGACTCTCACCACCTTATGAAAGAAAGAGGCCTATGATACATTACGCATGAGATTCATCTCCTAGGCACTAGGAGGTGATAAAAGGGGCCGATTTATCAAGCCATCAATCGGCCCTAATGCATCTGTTTCCGTGCGAGCCTTCAGGCTCGTGGGAAACTGGAATTAAGAAGCAGCGGTCTTAAGACCGCTGCTCCTTGACACGTCCGCCACCTCTGAGGCGGCGGACAGCACTAAGCCCAATCGGATACATGCATCGTATGCTATCGGCATTTATCGATGTGCGGTGGACTTGATCCGCTACAGTGGATCATGTTCACTTGCACTTTGATAATTTGGCCCCAAAGAGTGCCCAAACTTTCAAGAGCACTTCATACCTCCCACGTCACTGGTATGCCAATTTACTCTTTGCCTCCCAGGAGGTGGATGAAGAATTAAGGGGCTTCTGAATCTTCATTGAGAAGGTTTCTCAGACTAATTTGAGGCCCATTTCCCTCCTCAGAGAACTTCTAGGGAGAGAGGGGAGCTTGGAGTATGTGGCAGTGGCAGAAGTTAGTCACAACTCTGCCACAGGTGCCGCAGGGACTGGCCCGTAGCCTCCACTTGTTGGGTTGTCGATATACTCTTCACTTTAATACTCTGATGCAATGTGCTCAACATAGGATGGGATATCAACTGTAGTCATCTACAGTGGACTGACTGGGTGCGTGACATAATGTTAGCAGTCTCATAGCCCACAGGCTATCAGAAGGTACATTTGTAATGTCATATCATAGTCAGGGGACATATATATATTAATTTTTTTACCTTATAAAGGGTTATGGTATTTTTGGAGACTGGGGGGGGGGACAATGAAGTCCTTCTATAAAAACGTAATGTTTTTTTTTATTTCTTTTATTCAATATTCAGCAATATTCAGGAGGGTTCTTTCTTTCTACTAAGCCTCTTTTCACTGGGTTTCTTTTCAGCATTTTTTTGTGTGTAGAGGGCCCATTTTTTATTTAATCTGATGGTATATGTTACAAAAGAAGCCAGTTAGTGTTACTGTACAGTACTCTTGTTTTTGAGTGTCAGGCTATGTAGATAGCAATAGAGATTAGGATCTCAACTGCTGACCTAGCAGACAAAATGTGTAATATGTATCACCTTGAATGCTGAATTATCTTTTTTATAGCACAGAAATGAAATTCAGATAGCTGCTATACTTGTATATGAAGTTGCAACTGAGAGTTAGGATAGGTAGCTTCTTGCAGATTTATTTAATTATAGGACAAGTAAATCTCTGCTTCATTTGTAGCTAGGAATATAAAAGCACCTGGCTCAATAGAGAAGTACACAGTAACGCTTGCCCTTTAAATACTTGGTCTGTGTCTCTGCAGCAGTGCTTGCATTCAACTAAGCAGAGCTGTTGTGCTGCTGTAGTTAGAGCTGGCTCCTGTGTGTACAGTGATCAAAACAGGCTTGTGTGGAACCAATCCGTTTGCAGATGCAAAAAGGGGGCGTGGCTAAGCTCCGGTGCTGAACTGGCTGTATTGAAGGCAATCCTGTACAGAGTAAATTCTTTTGAAATGCTGTCTGAACTCCTGAGTGAAAGGCTTCCCCTGGTAAGCAGGTTATGACTACAAGTGAACTTCAGGGAGCAAGGATGTGTGCATGTCAACACAGAGCAGTTTGCATTCAGAGTCAATTATTTTACCTGAGACTGGATGGTCAGAGCAAAACCATAGTAGCAGGTATTGCTTGTAGTATTCAAGCTTGCAGGAGCAGTTTGTTTAACAGCAAGTAAAGTCCTTTAGCTGCTAGATTGCTGTAGCTTGAAACAGGTATTTAGCATCAAGGGGAGTTCAATCCTATGGTAATGAAACTTGTGAAAGTTTTATATATAATAGGTATCCAGTGTTGTAAGCCAGAAAGAGATTTGTCTAGAGACATGCAGTAGACAGGCGTAGCTTCAGCTTGAGAGCAAAATAACTAAGCACCTGTTTAAGGTGCAATGATGACTTAAATAGGGGAGGAACCAGGTGAACAGGAAATCCAAGGTAGGAAGGAAAAGTTGGACTGGAATCGTCACATTGAGGTAGCACTTGCCCTAATTCTATTCCGTTTTGTCATAGTGCTTGGGTCTTTCAGCAGGACAGCAGTTAACTTGATTTCTTTCTTAAAGGTGGTGAGAGTCCACACTCCATTACTCCTGGGAATTACCTTCCCTGCCACTAGGAGGAGGCAAAGATTCCCAAACCCCAAGAACTATATACAGGGAGTGCAGAATTATTAGGCAAGTTGTATTTTTGAGGATTAATGTTATTATTGAACAACAACCATTTTCTCAATGAACCCAAAAAACTCATTAATATCAAAGCTGAATAGTTTTGGAAGTAGTTTTTAGTTTGTTTTTAGTTATAGCTATTTTAGGGGGATATCTGTGTGTGCAGGTGACTATTACTGTGCATAATTATTAGGCAACTTAACAAAAAACAAATATATACCCATTTCAATTATTTATTTTTACCAGTGAAACCAATATAACATCTCAACATTCACAAATATACATTTCTGACATTCAAAAACAAAACAAAAACAAATCAGTGACCAATATAGCCACCTTTCTTTGCAAGGACACTCAAAAGCCTGCCATCCATGGATTCTGTCAGTGTTTTCATCTGTTCACCATCAACATTGCGTGCAGCAGCAACCACAGCCTCCCAGACACTGTTCAGAGAGGTGTACTGTTTTTCCTCCTTGTAAATCTCACATTTGATGATGGACCACAGGTTCTCAATGGGGTTCAGATCAGGTGAACAAGGAGGCCATGTCATTAGATTTTCTTCTTTTATACCCTTTCTTGCCAGCCACGCTGTGGAGTACTTGGACGCGTGTGATGGAGCATTGTCCTGCATGAAAATCATGTTTTTCTTGAAGGATGCAGACTTCTTCCTGTACCACTGCTTGAAGAAGGTCTTCCAGAAACTGGCAGTAGGACTGGGAGTTGAGCTTGACTCCATCCTCAACCCGAAAAGGCCCCACAAGCTCATCTTTGATGATACCAGCCCAAACCAGTACTCCACCTCCACCTTGCTGGCGTCTGAGTCGGACTGGAGCTCTCTGCCCTTTACCAATCCAGCCACGGGCCCATCCATCTGGCCCATCAAGACTCACTCTCATTTCATCAGTCCATAAAACCTTAGAAAAATCAGTCTTGAGATATTTCTTGGCCCAGTCTTGACGTTTCAGCTTGTGTGTCTTGTTCAGTGGTGGTCGTCTTTCAGCCTTTCTTACCTTGGCCATGTCTCTGAGTATTGCACACCTTGTGCTTTTGGGCACTCCAGTGATGTTGCAGCTCTGAAATATGGCCAAACTGGTGGCAAGTGGCATCTTGGCAGCTGCACGCTTGACTTTTCTCAGTTCATGGGCAGTTATTTTGCGCCTTGGTTTTTCCACACGCTTCTTGCGACTCTGTTGACTATTTTGAATGAAACGCTTGATTGTTCGATGATCACGCTTCAGAAGCTTTGCAATTTTAAGAGTGCTGCATCCCTCTGCAAGATATCTCACTATGTTTTACTTTTCTGAGCCTGTCAAGTCCTTCTTTTGACCCATTTTGCCAAAGGAAAGGAAGTTGCCTAATAATTATGCACACCTGATATAGGGTGTTGATGTCATTAGACCACACCCCTTCTCGTTACAGAGATGCACATCACCTAATATGCTTAATTGGTAGTAGGCTTTCGAGCTTATACAGCTTGGAGTAAGACAACATGCATAAAGAGGATGATGTGGTCAAAATACTAATTTGCCTAATAATTCTGCACTCCCTGTATAACCCCTCCCACCTCAATGGTAGTTAGTTTTATCTTTGCCTCTGCTGGAGGAAGGTAAAGATGAAGATGTGCAAATAATTTTTTCATTGAGAGGGGTTCTCAGATTGATTTGAAGCCCATTTTGCCTCAAAATACAGTGTTTGTTACAGGGTTGTGACTCATTTTTTCTTTCCCATGAGAATTTTTGTCACTGACCTCCAACATATGTTGCAGGGACTTGTCTTTTGTATTTTTGTACTGGGTCTACAGATTACTCCTAAATTATATCCTCTGCCTATATGTTTTCAGTGCTGGACTGGTTTCCTGTTAGTGTTTCTATCAGGAGAGTGTTATTGGTAAGTACTTTTTATTTTTTCAAACACTCAACCATATATTTGGGCAAGATTATATATGTTTATATATGGCTTTTGGACAGATCATTTTTATATTACCACTCATTTATTTTAATATTACACACTCCAGTTGCACAGCACCTCCTGTGTGGTGCACGTTTATATAGGGATGCTGTCCACCCTTCAACGTAAGTCCACAAACAGCAGCACCAATAGCAGAGTAAAATAGTTTTATTAACAGCTCATCTGGGTTATACAAAGTGACGTTTCAGCATCTAGCCCTTAATCACACCTAGTTAACAGCACCTACACCATCACAGCCAATGAGTATCAATTATAACACCCTCTAGTGGTTACAACACAATTACAATAATTAAGAAATATGTTTTTACATTCACAGTGTAGTAGCATAATAAAATCAATAAATACATTATAACAGCTACAAATACTGCCTCACAAACTGTTACAGGAATAGAGTCAGGTCTAATTGCTTATTTAGGCCATATGGTTGCATGGCATTCAATTTATGTCAATATAAAAAGAGAGAGATGCACTCAGCTGAGACAGAACAAAAGCTAGAAAAACTTCTGTGCCTGTTCATTTTAGGGTGCCACTCAGGGTGCATACTCTTTTAGCACACTATGCCCCTTCACAGAGAAAAAATATCCTGTAGCATATCAGTCTGACCATGCCCAATAACAGTCCAGCACCCAAATACCAGGCAATTCTTCTCTGAACAAGAGAAACAACAACCCCAGACAATCGTTTCGGCCTTCTGTGGGCCTCGTCAGTGAGATGCAGTCACATCTCTCTAAGGGCATGTGTGCAAGGAGTCCGCGTCTGGTTTCCCCTTTTACTCTTAGGGAGACCCAAGAGCAATTTGCATAAATATAAAAAGAGAGATGCGCTCAGCTGAGACAGAACAAAAGCTAGAAAAACTTCTGTGCCTGTTCATTTTAGGGTGCCACTCAGGGTGCATACTCTTTTAGCACACTATGCCCCTTCACAGAGAAAAAATATCCTGTAGCATATCAGTCTGAACCTGCCCAATGACAGTCCAGCACCGAAATACCAGGCAATTCTTCTCTGAACAAGAGAAACAACAACCCCAGACGATCGATTCGGCCTTCTGTGGGCCTCGTCAGTGAGATGCAGTCGCATCTCTCTAAGGGCATGTGTGCAAGGAGTCCACATCTGGTTTCCCCTTTTACTCTTAGGGAGACCCAAGAGCAATTTGCATAAATATAAAAAGAGAGAGAGATGCACTCAGCTGAGACAGAACAAAAGCTAGAAAAACTTCTGTGCCTGTTCATTTTAGGGTGCCACTCAGGGTGCATACTTTTTTAGCACACTATGCCCCTTCACAGAGAAAAAATATCCTGTAACATATCAGTCTGACCCTACCCAATGACAGTCCAGCACCGAAATACCAGGCAATTCATCTCTGAACAAGAGAAACAACAACCCCAGACGATCGTTTCGGCCTTCTGTGGGCCTCGTCAGTGAGGTGCAGTCACATCTCTCTAAGGGCATGTGTGCAAGGAGTCCACGTCTGGTTTCCCCTTTTACTCTTAGGGAGACCCAAGAGCAATTTGCATAAATATAAAAAGAGAGAGAGATGCACTCAGCTGAGACAGAACAAAAGCTAGAAAAACTTCTGTGCCTGTTCATTTTAGGGTGCCACTCTTTATTTTCTTGATACAATTTATGTATCCAGAATGCCTCTTTCCTTTTGAGGATCAATTCCCCACCCCAACTCCACCCCCCTCTAGGGTATGGTACAGCATCAATCACTTGAAAACTGAATTGACTGATGTTGTGGCCACATTGCAAGAAATGGGAGGATAATGGAGCCTCCTAATTATTACACCTGATTTTGCTCTTATGCTGAATAATCATATCACGTACTCTATGGGTGGTCTCCCCAATATAGACCCTCCCACATGGGCATTTTATCAGGTATATAGCATATTTAGTATTACAGGTAAAGGACCCTCTTTATCTTGGGGATAACAGCCCTGATTTTTACTTGTTAGAAAACTTTGAGTAATCCCTCTTGCACTGTCTAAATTTGTATGTACAAGTTCATCTTTTAAATTTCGTCTCCTCCTATATGCAGGCATTGGAGGTAACCCAAATTCTGCAATATCTAGATGACATTTGTAGTATAGACCAATGTTTCCTAACAATCTTCATTATCTCACCACTATGGTTATTATGATCCATAACCATTACGATACATTTATCTTTTTTTCTTGAGGATGAGTTAACTGAAGACTGTACATTGGTCAATTCCTTCTGAACTAATCCTAGGGGTGTATTTTAAGAGCTCATTGGCATTTTGGCACATAGTGGGGACATGTTTTTTATTTTATATTTGTTGCCCTCTCAGATACGCAAGCTTTTATTATTTTTTTGGTGTCTATCGCACTTGCGGGTGTGCATGCGTGCACTTGTGTTGGCACATTTATTTCCATTTCCTATGGGCTTTTGTTTGGTGTGCATCCGCCTATAGTTGGAGCACCTTTTATTGATGAAGGTTTCTTAGGAGGGGGTAATATAATTCCTCCCTTTTACAGCTCTTTCTTTTGGGGAAAATTCTCATATTTTTATTATTGAAACTTCTGAATATGTCCTACTTTGGAAGCTTAAAGGTACATGGAACCCCAATTTTTTTTCATGATTCAGAAAGAGAAAACAATTTTAAACAACTTTCCAATTTACTTCTATTATTTAATTTGCTTCCTCGTTATCCTTTGCTAAAAGGTTTATCTAGGTAAGTGTAGGAGCAGCAAAGAACCTAGGTTCTAGCTGCTGATTGCTGGCTACATTCATATACCAATTGTAATTGGCTCATCCATTAGGATTGAAGCTCAATCCTATTGGCTGATTGCATCAGCTAATAGGATTTTTTCACCTTTAATTCCGATTGGCTGATAGAATTCTATCAGCCAATTGCAATTCAAGGGATGCAATCTTGGATGAAGTCCCTTAAAGGAACCTTCATTCTGGAAGAGCCGTCGATTGAAGAGGATTGAGGATGGATGTCCGGTCTTCAAAAACTGTAAGTGGATCTTTAGGGGTTAGTGTTAGGTTTTTTTAAGGGATTATTGGGTGGGTTTTATTTTTAGCTTAGGGTTTGGGCAGAAAAAGAGCTAAATGCCCTTTTAAGGGCAATGCCCATCCAAATGCTCTTTTCAGGGCAATGGGGAGCTTAAGTTTTTTAGATAGGATTTTATTTGGGGGGCTTGGTTGTGTGGGTGGTAGGTTTTACTGTTGGGGGGTTGTTTGTATTTTTTTTTACAGGTAAAAGAGCTGATTTCTTTGGGGCAATGCCCCGCAAAAGGCCCTTTAAGGGCTATTGGTAGTTTAGTTTAGGCTAGGGGGGGGCTTTTTTATTTTGATAGGGCTATTAGATTAGGTGTAATTATTTAAATATTTGATAATTTCTTTTTTATTTTGTGTAATTTAGTGTTTATTATTTTTTGTAATTTAGTTAATTGTATTTAATTAATGTAATTTATTTAATTGTAGTGTAAGGTTAGGTGTTAGTGTAAGACAGGTTAGTTTAATTTCATAGGTAAATTTGTATTTATTTTAACTAGGTAGCTAGTAAATAGTTAATAACTATTTACTAACTAGTCTATCTAGTTAAAATAAATACAAACTTAGCTGTGAAATAAAAATAAAACCTAAGATAGCTACAATGTAACTATTAGTTATATTGTAGCTATCTTAGGGTTTATTTTATAGTTAAGTATTTCGTTTTAAATAGGAATTATTTAGGTAATAATAGTAATTTGTATTTAGATTTATTTTAATTATATTAAAGTTAGTGGGTGTTAGGGTTAGACTAAGGGTTAGGTTTAGGGGTTAATAACTTTAGTATAGTGGCGGTGACGTTGGGGGCGACAGATTAGGGGTTAATAAGTGTAGGTAGGTAGCGACGACATTGGGGGCGGCAGATTAGGGGTTAATAAGTACCGGTAGGTGGCTGCGATGTCGCGGGCGGCAAATTAGGGGTTAATAAGTGTAATGTAAATGTCGGCGATGTCAGGGGCAGCAGATTAGGGGTTAATAAGTGTAATGTAGGTGGCGGCGATGTCGGAAGCGGCAGATTAGGGGTGTTTAGACTCGGGGTTTATGTTAGGGTGTTAGGTGTAAACATAAATTTTATTTCCTCATAGGAATCAAAGGGGCTGGGTTACGGATCTTTACGCTCCTTTATTGCAGATGTTAGGCTTTTTTTCAGCCGGCTTTCCCCATTGATGTCTATGGGGAAATCGTGCACGAGCAAGTAAAACCAGCTCAAAGCAGGGCTGGTATTGGCCTGCGGTATGGAGCTTAATTTTGCTCAACGCTGACATATTGCCTGCTAATGCCGGGTTTTCACAAACCTGTAATAGCAGCGCTATAGGGAGGTGAGCGGTGACAATAACTTGCAAGTTAGCACAGAGCCGCTCATAACGCAAAACTCGTAATCTAGCCAAATGTTAAATGTGTTGTTAAAAGCAAGCTGAGTTATCTCTCCCGGCATATTTATGTGTTACTTATTTTTATGTTCTGATGTATTTGGACCAAGTTAAAGTGAAGGTAAAGTTAGATCGTTCTGTAAGCACTATTCAATTTAGCACCTTTGTAAAATATACAGTCGCTAACTTATTTTCTGTGAAACATTAGCTATTTCAATAATAAAGTTCTTTTATTTTTCCCTACCGTTGCGTTACAAACTCCTCCCATGAGCCATTTCCTGATTTATGAGCTTATGACGTATAGAGCGGTCCCACCCACTCTATACTTGTCTCCAAGGCTTGTGCATGGCGACGAAACCAACTGCGCATGCGCAAAATGTCTTCGCCTATCAACAATGTGCATGCGGTAATCCCAGTCTTTGTTTCAGCTTCGAGATTGTCGCCGTCTGTAGAAATAAGCCTGCTACGTAATGCTGTGTTAAAAAAAATTTCAATAAGCATGCGCGAAACAGGGCTGCGCTTGGCTTTCCAAGGAGAGGTAACAATGCTAACGCATGCACATAGCGAAGAAGAGAGTGATGACGTAAAATGACGGCCGCCTAACGGCCAGAAAGTCAATTGGCTGGTGTAAAAACGTGACCAGCAGGTGAAAAAATAAATAAATTACGGGTTGAATTTTACGGTTGTTAGATGAGTAATAAAAATGTCGAAAACTCGGTTTAAAAATAAAATTAGAAATTTTGATGAATGAAAGTGCCATTCATTTGTGCTGAAATGTAAAGTATTACATTGCAATACAGAGAACTTTACCTTCACTTTAATACTGTTCTTGTTTCCAAAAGTACTTTATTATGGGGATTTTTAATTTATACTTTTTTTTTTATAATTCTTTTTTATTGAGGAGACATGAGCAAACAATACAACAACTTACAACAGATATATATACAGTATATATAAGTAAGAATAAATAAATTTGTTGTCAGAAGATAGGCTTATAAAACAGAGAGTTAATGAACAATCATAATCTTCTGCATACATCATGAAATTATCTAGATATGGGAAGAAAACAAATTGTAAAATCTGTGATAGTTGTTGATCCAGTATTTGACATAACAGTTTAACAATAAAAGAAAGCATTCTGATGGGAGTGCTCTATTTGAGTATTGTAATAAAACATTGCAAAACTACTCCCAGTTATGAAACTAGTGAATCTGCTCTTTTTTCCAAACTAATCAAGCCCCTCCCCTCAATAAAACAAATAATTAAACTGAACAACAGTAGGTATGATGTACACGATAAAGTAACATTTTGCATATGCTTCTTAAGGGAATAGGGAAGCCATAACAAGTGTGTACACTGTGTGGGTCCATGACAAACAAAACAAAACAAACAAAAAAGGCAGCCCCACACAACCTCAAACAGTCAAGAGGAATATATATATATATTATTCTGAGATTTTATCATGTTAGTTAACATCCAAGATATTGGGCTATTTCACATCAGGATAATACTAATAGGAAAGGGCACACACTGCCATAATAGCAGAGACTGAAACAAAAGTTAAACACCGTGGTTTAATATGAAGAGTTAACAGGGTTAAGATAAGCAAAAGAAAACAAATAGTTTTTGCCTGCACTTTAGCATCTCAGATCTGGCAAAATGTAGTGCTGGATGCTAACAAACTTCATAAAAGTGTCCTCCTACATGACAATTTAGTGCTTAGTAATGAGTCGGCAAAAGTAAATTTTACGAGTGATTAGCAGAGCAAGACAAGAATCACTGCAGACTAAAGCAACAAATAAAAAAAGTAAATTTATGCTTACCTGATAAATTAAATTCTTCTATGATACGACGAGTCCACGGATTCAGCCTTTACTTGTGGGATATTATCCTCCTGCTAACAGGAAGTGGCAAAGAGCACCACAGCAGAGCTGTCTATATAGCTCCTCCCTTAGCTCCACCCCCCAGTCATTCGACCGAAGGTACAGGAAGAAAAAGGAGAAACTAAAAGGTGCAGAGGTCACTGAGGTTTTGAATAAAAAAAACTGTGGACTCGTCGTATCATAGAAGAAATTAATTTATCAGGTAAGCATAAATTTACTTTTCTTCTATAAGATACGATGAGTCCACGGATTCATCCTTTTACTTGTAGGATACAATACCAAAGCTACAGGACACGGATGAACGGGAGGGACAAGACAGATGGCTAAACAGAAGGAACCAGAAAAAAGGAATATCCTGTGATAAAAAATCACAGGGCTCCTATAGGAGGCGCTAAAACAAATTAAGATAATGACACTGTGTATGTATAGCTAAAATGCATAAAAACAACCAATCAGAAACAATGTATATGTGTGATATATACAAAGTAACAGGTGTATAAAATATGCTGATGCAACCGGCCAAGGAAAAAATAATAAAAAGTCCAGCAGATATCCTCAAATGTCCAAAGGCAGCACTCAGTCTTCACCCGAAGGGATGATAAACTTCTGTAGTAAAAAGACAAAAACAAGAACAGAGGCACCACATGTGTAGATCAATAAGAACCACTATAATTACAAAATGTGAATAGATGCAGGGTACTCACAAAGGTGATGGCACTCTGTTATGCGAATAGAGATGGGCTGGTATTCTGCAGCAAACCAGCTGGCTGATCAAAGGAATCTCCAATAGATGTAGACAGCGCTGTAGTCCAATGGCACCGAATCACTACGACAGCAGTCTTGATGGCAATGGCTCCCTCAGGCTGGAACTTCTCAAGTTTAGTGCATCAAATTGAACATGGACCGAGTAGAGGATTCTCTGAGCTTGAAATCATTGATGCTGTAATAAGAGCGATTGCACCAGGCATGCAGCTTCGCAGTTACCATTTCTTTAGAGGGTTGAGAGGTAGAAGAACACCATTCCCTTGGTTCCAGGTTATTTCAGCAAGTCTTCATTGGTTGTTAATGGGATTGCCCTTGCTGGTGTAATACACTTGTCGTGGCTCCTGTGGAATGCTTGGAGGTGGTCTGATGACAAGTGTATTACACCAGCAAGGGCAATGTCCACCAGATCTGCATACCAAGTCCTGCGTGGCCACGCAGATGCTATCAAAATCACCGAAGCTCTCTCCTGTTTGATTCTGATGATCAGACGAGGAAGGAGATGAAATGGTGGAAACACATAAGCCAGGTTGAACGACCAAGGTACTGCTAGAGCATCTATCAGTACTGCTTGAGGATCCCTTGATCTGGACCCGTAACAAGGAAGTTTGGCATTCTGACGAGATGCCATCAGATCCAATTCTGGTGTGCCCCATTGATGAATCAATTGTGCAAACACCTGCGGATGAAGTTCCCACTCCCCCGGATGAAAAGTCTGACGACTCAGAAAATCTGCTTCCCAGTTCTCCACTCCTGGGATATAGATTGCTGATAGATGGCAAGAGTGAGCTTCTGCACATCGAATTATTTTTTTTCACCTCTTTCACTTTACCCTTCCTAGTACTTAGAGTAGGCAAAGAGAATGACTGGGGGTGGAGCTAAGGGAGGAGCTATTTAGACAGCTCTGCTGTGGTGCTCTTTGCCACTTCCTGTTAGCAGGAGGATAATATCCCACAAGTAAAGGATGAATCCGTGGACTCGTCGTATCTTATAGAAGAAAAAAAAAAATAAACACTTTCCTTTAAATACTATGCAGAGTCTTAGTACAGATAAGGATGAAGACCGTTTGCTTGCTACTGTTTTAAAATTTATCTGAGGTGACAGCATGAAGGACATTTGTGCTATTTTGAAAAAAAAAAAACTGTTACTGTTGTAATGTGAGAAAGTATTTAACCCACTCCAGCTTTTACTTTGCAGATCTTCCCAACTTGATTAGTGAATGCTTCACTAATATGAGCTGTCACATCTGTGCAGGAAAGCGTGTCGGCATGGTACACAGTTATCTTCAAAATAAACCGCTCCATATTCAAAGGATACCATTGTGCCATTTTCACATTATAGCTCCCAAGGCAGATACCTTCCACAGCAGGGCGAGGAAGGTCCAATTTCCTATCCGTCACTTTTATCATCAAGTAGTCAGATGTAGTAGGCATGAAGATAAAGCTTGTTGGAGCATTAGCAGATCCTGTGGCAGCTGGTATAAGGGCAGATCGATCAGAGGCTGTCTCCATTGTTACTCCAGTGTTAACGACTGTTGCATCGTCAGAGGCTCGTTTTAAGCCATGTGGTTTCTTATACAGTTGTACTTGAGTTAGAAGTTCCTCTATCGATGCAGTTAGGGAGTCAAATAAAGGTGCGAGCAGATCAGCAGTAACAAGTTCCATTTTGTCAGGATATAAAAGAAGATGCGAACTATGAAAAACTATATACAGCGTGGCAGCACTAGGTCCCGCCACAGCGCCAGCCGGCTTCTATAAGTAGAAATTGATTCTCAGTAGCCAAGAGATGATAATCCTTGATCCTAAAAAGTACCCAGACACAAATATTGTCAAGGGCAATACGGATGGCTAAAGTTATGACCACCAAACAACTTAATGGGTAACAACTTAGACGGAGCAACATAAGTTAGTGGCCATCTTGGAACGCCGCCCACCGGAACGGATTTTTAATTTATACTTAACTATTTTTTGTAGTTTTATAATTACAAAATTTAGAGAATTCTCTCTTTGGGGATATATAATTTTATATCACATTACTCCTTATAATGGAGTCTTCTGATCCTGGCCCTAATCCTTCTTGGGAAGCTATTTTAAGATGTTTATTGTATACAATCTTCCTTTATGAGCTTTATTTATTTGGGGATTTTACTGTTTATGCATTTTTTCTACTTGCCTTTAGTTTTATGCTATAATGGAGCTTTCTGTTTCTGTCCTGAATCTGCCTTAGAAGCTGGGTCCCTTGATCACTTTCCTTCCCATGTAAATTATGTTTATTGCCAAGTTGCGGTATCTCCTCTAGCATATTTTGTGTGACCTATAGTATGTTTAATTATGTTGATACATTCAAACCTAATTTTGCTTTTTTGGGTAATACTGCTTCTTTTGTTTGTCCCTTACAGGGAAATTCAAAAAGTCTATGCTCCAGAAATAAAATAAAACTTCAGATTTTATTTTTAATATGCTGGCAGCTCTGCAGCCTTCATGTGAACATAAAAGGTCAGTTAAGAATTTACCTTTTACTTATGTTATTTCTGATGTTTCTTTAGAAGCTGAAGTTTACTTTCGAGGTTTAGATTTCTAAGTCTGTTGAGGTTGTGCTCTCTATTTGCTTAGATTATATAATTAATCTGTGGTTTAATCCCCTGAGGTTTTATTCCCTGTCACAGTTTCTGTTTTTTAGAAGGTATCCAGGGAGTGGTCTAGGTCAGGTTATTCATTTGTATCCTTCTGCAAGTTTATTTTTCTTCTTACCTGCCTTTGTTTAATGTGCTTTGCAATATTTATCCTGTAAGTTAATGGAGCCATTTCACTTTGGCTAAGTGTTCCACCTTTTCCCTGGTAAACAGGACCTTTTGTAGGACCCATTTGTATTTAAGGTTAAAGTCCTTTTATAGAAGGTCCTTTCTGTAAGCAGATTGTTTATGTTGTTTAGCTAACCTTGTTGCTGATGTTTCTGCCGTTTTAGTTGTATAGTCTTTCTGAGCAGTTTTTTGTTGACTCTGCTAGTAAGATTTTCTAGACTTTTTGGGAGTTGCCTTATTGTATTAATCTTTCATGTGTCGCTGTCTCTGTCATTATTTATACTATTGTCAAAAATATATCCTTGCAGGCCTTCCTTTAAGAATTTTATGGTTCGTCTGCTATCAGTACGTCTAACAACAAGAAAAACAGAGTGCAACACACAGATCTAAGTGTAACAATGTTTAATAAAAAAATCCAAAATGACACACTCACAAATAAAACCACAAACATATGAGGTATGTAGCTGCATAAAAACAGTCCATCCAAGTGGTAGGATCCCTCTGGCCTGTGCTAAATTGATCCATAGCTGCTCTGCACTGTCGGGGTAAAAGGTGGAGGACCTCGCTTTCCCCAGTAATCACCTCGCTCACAGAAACAACACTAGCTGGCTTTGGTATCACGCTTTATGCACATCAGCAAGGTGCACTGTTCGGTGCATCTTTATCCAGAGGCCATTTGATCTGGCTGGAGAATATCAAAAGGTTATTACTGGGAAAAGCGAGGGCTACCATTTTTTGCTTCTTCGATAGCAGCCTTTGGCAGAAAGTTCTTCAGACAATGGTTTTAGCAATTTTTCCCTGGTTTTTTTTTATGTGTTCTTTTTATTATAGAATCTCTTCTTTATTTGGCGGGTTGTGGCTATAGTTTCGTTAAGGAAAAAATTATGTGTTTTTTTTATCTAGCCCGCCTTTTTTTCATTACTCATGGATTCTTCACAGCTTTGGTATTGGTTTCCAGGAGTAATGGATCTGTGACTCTTACCACCTTTAATTATGCTTAACTGATAAATTTCTATCATAAGAGTCTATGAGACCCCGCCCTGTTATATTTTTTGGTGTTTTTTTTCTTTAATGACATTTTTTTGACTGGCTCCTATATTTTTTGCTCATTTTTCTTTTCCGACCTCTTTTTGCTTGGCTATATGTCAGACTAACTAACTAATACAGCTCTTTTCAAGCTGCTCAACAGCCCGCCTTCTCTTCAGCGTGTCTTGCCTGTCCCTTCGCCAAGTTCCTCAAGAGGGTAAGATTTCTACCTTGTTCAAGAGAGGAGTCTTTTTTTTCGATGTGTAATTGATTATATAGGTCCTGCCTTTGTAGTTTCTACACTACATTTCTCACTTTTTGCCTCTCACAGACTTAACTGTTTAGGTCCCTTTATATTGTTTTGGTCTTATATTATTTGCTCTTTTAAAGAATAACTCTGTCTGCTATTGCACTTTTAAGTTATTTTATCTTATTTTATTACTATGGAGCATTTTAGTACTATCCCCAGTAATGTGGATACTTTAGAGGTTAGATCATCAGAGCATTTATTTAAATGTGTTTTATGTAAGCTAACCCCTATTTCTCCACTAGCACATTTATGTAACTCATGTATGGATCATGCATTCTACCTAATCTAATGATATTCTTGCCTCTAAATGAGTCCGTCCTCCCTCTGTTTGTACAGCTGAAGGGAGTTCTATTAATGTTGCTCCTGGTATTAAATAATTAGTTCACTCTACTGTATCTGAGATGTTAGCAGCCATGCCTCATCCAAGTAAGTGCAAAAAAATTTAGTTTTTGACAAACAACTTTCTTTGGATTTTCCATGTACTTCTGAATCTCTTAAGATCAGAACTTCTAAACAATTTCTTGCGGACGCAGGTTCTATTTCCTCAGAACCGTCTTTTGAGGGAGAAGTTCTGTCTTTTCATCAGGAGTCAGTCACCGAACTAGATACAGATTCCTCCTAATTTATGTTTAAGACTGAACATCTTAGAGCTCTGTTAAAAGAGGTATTAGTTACTTAAGGGGTACAGGCTTCTAAGCCTCCTGAAGAAAAAATCATTAAGCAATTGGATTTAATTTTCTAACCGTCTGTCAAATCCCCAGAGGTTTTTCCTTTTCCTAAGGCAATAACAGAAATTATCTCCAAAGAATAGTCTAAACCAGGGGCTCCTTTTAATCTAACATCTGCATTTACAAAAGATGTTTCCTTTATCTACGGCAAGCTTGGAGGTTTGGGAAGCAATTGCTAAAGTGGATGGAGCCATTTCCACTCTTAAAAAGGACTACTATTTCTTTAGAAGACAGTACTTCATTTAAAGACCCTATGGACAGAAAATTTGAGTATTTTCACAGGAAGGCTTTCATTAAGCGAGTTATTTGTTCAACCCTAGTATTAGTAATGCTTGTGTTGCAGCAGCCTCTACTCTTTGATGTGATAATCTGACCTTTCATCAGATGATTCTGTTGAGGAAGATGCTATTATCAAGCTAAATGACAAAAACGTGGCTTTATTAGTTTTGACAAGGAGATTGTTGTGGCTTAAATCTTGGTCTTAAATTAAATTAAGGTAATAGGATTGAGCTGGCATTCTATTGGCTGATTGGAACAGCCAATAGAATGCCAGCTCAATCCTATTGGCTGATTGGATCAGCCAATAGGATTGAACTTCAATCCTATTGGCTGATTGCATCAGCCAATAGGATTTCTCCTACCTTAATTCCGATTGGCTGATAGAATTCTATCAGCCAATCAGAATTGAAGGGACGCCATCTTGGATGACGTCACTTAAAGGAACCTTCATTCTTCAGCCGCCGTGGAAAGAAGAGGATGCTCCGCGTCGGATGTCTTGAAGATGGACCCACTCCGTGGCGGATGGATGAAGATAGAAGATGCCGTCTGGATGAAGACTTCTGCCCGTCTGGAGGACCACTTCGCCCGGCTTGGATGAAGACTTCTCCAGGCTTCGTTGAGTACTTCGGACCGGTTGGATGAAGACTTCTCCCGGTAAGGTGATCTTCAAGGGGTTAGTGTTAGGTTTTTTTAAGGGGGTATTGGGTGGGTTTTAGAGTAGGGTTGGTTGTGTGGGTGGTGGGTTTTAATGTTGGGGGGGGATTTGTAATTTTTTTTTACAGGTAAAAGAGCTGATTACTTTGGGGCAATGCCCCGCAAAGGCCCTTTTAAGGGCTATTTGTAATTTAGTGTAGGGTAGGGCTTTTTTTTTTATTTTATTTTTTTTATTTTGTTAGGGGGATTAGATTAGGTGTAATTAGTTTAAAAATCTTGTAATTTGTTTATTATTTTCTGTAATTTAGTGTTTTTTTTGTACTTTAGCTAATTTTATTTAATTTTATTTAATTGTATTTAATTTAGGGAATTAATTTAATTATAGTGTAGTGTTAGGTGTTAGTGTAACTTAGGTTAGGTTTTATTTTACAGGTAAATTTGTTTTTATTTTAGCTAGGTAGTTTATTAAATAGTTAATAACTATTTAGTAACTATTCTACCTAGTTAAAATAAATACAAACTTGCCTGTAAACTAAAAATGAACCCTAAGCTAGATACAATGTAACTATTAGTTATATTGTAGCTAGTTTAGGGTTTATTTTACAGGTAAGTATTTAGTTTTAAATAGGAATAATAAAAGTTAGGGGGGGTTTAGGGTTAGGGTCAGACTTAGGGTCAGGTTTAGGGGTTAATAACTTTATTATAGTGGCGGCAAAGTTAGGGGGCGGCAGATTAGGGGTTAATAAATGTAGGTAGGTTGCAGCGACATTGGGGGCGGCAGATTAGGGGTTAATAAATATAATGTAGGTGTCGGCGATGTTGGGGGCAGCAGATTAGGGGTACATAAGTATAATGTAGGTGGCGACGGTGTCCGAAACGGCAGATCAGCGGTTAATAATATAATGTAGGTGTCTGCGATGTCGGGGGCAGCAGATTAGGGGTTAATAAGTGTAAGATTAGGGGTATTTAGACTCGGGTTCATGTTAGAGTGTTAGGTGTAGACATAACTTTTATTTCCCCATAGGAATCAATGGGGCTGCGTTAGGAGCTAAACGCTGCTTTTTTGCAGGTGTTAGACTTTTTTACAGCCGCCTCTCCCCGTTGATTCCTATGGGGAAATCGTGCACAAGCACGTTTCCCCAGCTCACCGCTAACATAAGCAGCGATGGTATTGGAGTGAGATGTGGAGCAAAATTTTGCTCAACGCTCACTTTTTGTCTGTTAATGCCGGGTTTGTAAAAACCCGTAATACCAGGGCTGTCTGTAAGTGAGCGGTGAGCATAAACTGCTTGTTAGCACCGCATAGCCTCTAACGCAAAACTCGTAATCTAGCCGTTTGTCTTTCTCACTGAAATTATTTGCATACTGCTTATGTCATAACATAAATGGTTGTAAAATCTTCTCTGAGATCCCCTTTGTTAAGAAACAGCAGACATGCATGGCATTGCAATTAGTTTTCCTTCTAATGGCAGTAAGAGTCCACAAATTAGTTAATTACCTATGGGAAATACTTCACCTTGCCATCAGGAGGAGGCAAACACACCCCAAACAAAGCATTCAATATCCCTCACACTTCCCCTACCCTCTCAGTAGTTCTTTGCCTCATTTCATGGAGGTAGTTTAGAGACAGGTGCTGTGCTGAAGATTTAAGTTTTAATGTCTTCAATGGATTGTTTCCTGCAAGAGAGGACAGGCAAATTGATAGACACAAGACTCTACTAAGAGAATTATATGGTAACTGTATGCTCCTGGTTCCCACGCCTCCTCCAGAAATTCGAGCAATTCTCCCTTTACAGACAAGCAGTGTAACACTGATTTTTTCTGTATATCAGGACCCAGACTAGATGAAGCCTCTGACTGGATAAGTCCCTGGGTTTCCCTCTCTCCCCCCTTAATGACTTGTTGCCTAGTTTGTGGGGTTGTGGGCACTAAGACAGGGAAGGGGATGCTAATTTATCACTCTTTATGCTGAGTAACCTCCAGTGGGGGTGGGCAGTAACGAGAATGTTCTTTATTCAGCACACAGTATGTTAGGACACTTCTAGTGAAGGTGGACAGTGTGTAAGTCATTTACCAAAAACAGCATCGGCTCCTACTTAGAACAGGGTCAATAGGAAACCATTGTACGCTATTTAGCAATATTTGTGGTTGTTTTTCAGGGCATCCGGTGGAGTCCTTTTTACAGTAAGGCTGTGGCAGGCTACAAGGGGGCTCACCTATATCACGGTCATTAGGACGCCCTGGTTAGAATGAAGCCTGACATTACGGGCACATTTTTTGTAATAGAGGAGTGCCTGAGCAGAGCGGGAGCCGTGCTGTCGTCACACATAGAACTGCGCGCAGCGAACTGATTCATTCAGAGAGTGGATCGGCAGCACACCGAGTGTCTTCCAGGAGAGACATCCCAAACTCAAACATTAAAGGGACATAAAACCCAAAAATGTCCTTTCATGGTTCAGATAGAACATACAATTTTAAACAACTTTCTAATTTACTTCTATTATCAAATTGTCATTAGCTTGTTCCAAGGCGAGTCACCACCTAGGAGCAGCCTCTTTTAGTCCAGTTGTGCTTTTCACAGAGGAAAAGTTACCTGAAGTATATCAGTCTGATCCCGCCAAGTAAGGTCAGTCCAGCCCCAAAATGCCAGGCAATTCTCCTTTGAACAAGGAACATGACAACCCCAGACGATCGTTTCAGCCTTCTGTGGGCCTCGACAGTGAGGTGCAGCCATATTCCTCTAAGCACACTGGGCAAGGAGTCCACGTCTGGTTTCCCCTATCACCCTTAGGGAGACCTCCCCAGGGTCATAATACAAATACAATCAAAGAGAGAAGCGAGATACCAGGAACGAACAACAGCTCATTAGCTTGTTCTATGGCGAGTTAGCACCATGGAGCAGCTTCTTTTAGCCCGGTTGTGCCTTTCACAGTGGAAAATTTCCTGAAGTATATCAGTCTAATCCGACCAAGTAAGGTCAGTCCAGCCCCGAAATACTAAGCTATTGTCCTCTGAACAAGGAACATGACAACCCCAGATGATCATTTCGGTCATTGAACATGGTGACTCGACATAGAACAAGCTAATGAGCTGTTGTTAGTTCCTGGTAGAGCGCTTCTCTCTTTGTAAACATTCGTATTATTACCCTGGGGGGTCTTCCTGAGGGTGATGGGGGAAACCAGAAGTGGACTCCTTGCCCTTTATGCTTAGAGGAATATGGCTGCACCTCACTGACGAGGCCCACAGAAGACTGAAAAGATTGTCTGAGGTTGTCATGTTCCTTGTTCAAAGTAGAATTGCCTGGGATTTCGGGGCTGGACTGACCTTACTTGGTCGGATCAGACTGATATACTTCAGGAAAGTTTTCCTCTGTGAAAAGCGCAACTGGACTAAAAGAGGCTGCTCCTAGGTGGTGACTCGACATAGAACAAGCTAATGAGCTGTTGTTCGTTCCTGGTAGAGCATTTCCCTCTTTGTATGCATGAGTCCAATAAATATTTGCTTTGTAAATTGAACAGTGTGTGCCCCACAGCTCAATTATCTAATTTATGCCTTATTTCTGTACTGCAGTCTCATTCTAGTGGGCTTAGTACTCAAACACCTGCACTTCCTCAATCAGCCCAGGTTAACCCTGTAACCCCTGTGACATCACAGGATTCAGTTATCCCTGATATGCCTGTATTGCAGCCTCAATCTATCTCCCCATGTTACTCACATGCAGTACCCTGCAACCCGTTCCTCAGACATCCTCAGGGGTTACCTGAACCTAAACAAACTGAGGAAACAAGGGTTCTCAAACTGGATATCGTGTTTAAACCTACTGTTTGTTAAAGACCCCTGAAGTGTTCCCAGTTCCCTCTTTAATTGCAGACATTTCTAAAGAATGGGAGAAACTGGGTGTCCCCTTCGCCAAGTTTTAAGAAAATGTTTCTGGTTCTGAATTCTCATTTGGTGGTGTGGAGTACGGTTCCACAGGTAGACGGTGCTATCTTCACTATAGCAAAATATACTACTATCCCTCTAGAGGATATTACTTCCTTTAAGGATCCTATAGACAGAAAGATAGAGGGATACCTGAGAAAGACACTTCTTCAAGTGGGTTTACTCTTTCAGTCTGCTGCAGGTATTGCGGCGGTGGTGGAGCTGCCCCCTTCTGGTGTGACTCCCTATCTGAGTTATTTTTGGTCGAGTCTCCTTAAGAGGATATGCGGGACTGCATTTGGGCCCTTAAGACGGTCAACTCCTTCATTTCTGATGTAATTATCCAAATCATTTGCCTCAATGCTAAGACATGGTTTTACTGTACTCACCAGAAGGCCTCTCTGGTTAAAATCCTGGTAAGCAGACATGGTTTCCAAATTTCCAAGGCTGTTAAAGGTAAAAATTTATTTGGACAAGGTTTAGATATTATTATTTTGACCGTCACTGGAGTTAAGGGGGATTTCTACCACAGGACAAGAAAGCTAAAGGGCCTCCTACAGGGAATTTTCACCTCTTTCGTCAGAACAGGACACAGAGGACCACATCTTCCAAGTCGGATCAATCCAGGAGTACCTGGAAGCTGAAACCGGCGTGGAGCAAGAATAAGCAGCCCAAATCGACCCCTGAAAACAAGTCTGCATGAAAGGTTGGCCCCTGACCTGGGCTCAGTTCAAGTAGGGGGCAGATTATCTTAATTCCAGGAAGTGTGGGCTCAGTCAGATCAGGACTCCTGGGTTCTGGTCGTCATATCTCTTGGTTAAAGAATAGATTTTCGGTCTCGCCCTCCATGGGGAAGATTCTTCCTCTTAAGGGTTCCGGGAAGACAGAAGAAAAGGAAGGCTTTCCTGAAGTGTGTAGAGGACTTCTTAACCATGGGAGTTATTGTCCCAGTTCCCTGGTCAGAAAGGGGAAGAAGGCTTTATTTAAATCTCTTTATAATTCCCAAGAAAGAGGGAACCTTTTATCCCATTCTAAACAAACAATAAACAAATTCTTGAGGGTTCCTTCGTTCAAGATGGAAACCATCAGGTCCATCCTTACTCTAGTCCAGGAGTGACAGTTTATGACCACCATAGATCTAGAGGATGCATACCTTCAAATCCCAATTCATTGTGATCTTCATCAATTCCTTTGTTTTGCCTTCTTGTATGTATGTATTGGGTACTTGTAAAGTGCGGCTAATCACCCGTAAGGGTCTCAAGGCGCTGCTCATTTTATCAACCTTGGAAGGATGAAAGGCTGAGTGGACCTTGCCGGGGATCGAACCTGTAACCCTTGGGTTGCTACAGAGCTCAGCCGCCTTGCTTTAGCATGCTGAGCTATCTGTCCAGCGTGGACAATCACTTTTAGTTCATAGCTCTCCCATTTGGCTTAACTATAGTTCCAGAGATCTTTACAAAAGTTCTAGGAGTCCTTCTTGTGGTAGTCAGATTGCAAGGTATTGCTGTGGTGCCATACTTGGACGACATCTTGGTTCAAGGGCCATCTTTACATTTAACAGGCTCTCACAGAGAAGCTATATTGGTATCTTCATTCACATGGCTGGAAGGTGAATCTGGAAAAGAGCTCCCTCCTTCTAAACACAAGAGTTGTCTAGGAACCATAATAGATTCTGTCCACATGAGCATCTACCTCACGGATCAGTGAAGCGAGAAGCTTCAGGCTGCCTTTATTCTTCAGAACACTCCTCTGCCTTCGGTAGCTCAATGCATGGAGGCGGCTTAGGATACTATTCTGCTTGCTCGCTTTCATCTGAGACCTCTTATGTATGCTCAGTCAATGGAAGGGAAATTACTTAGACCTGTCCCAGGTAGTCTGTCTGGATCCAGTGACAAGCGAGCCTCTCTCCTGGTGGATGTCTATAAGACCTGTGCTCTAGGGTATGTGCTTTCTACACCCATCTTGGTAGATCTTAACAACACATGCGACTTTGACAGGTTGGGGCACTGTATGGGGTCCTCTGAGAGCTCAAAAGGGACCTGGCATCAATTGGAAGCAAAGCTTCCTATCAACATTCTGGAACGGAGGACCATGTTCAATGCTCTACAGTTGTGGCCTTAGTTGCGTTCAGTCTATTTTATCGGATTCCAATAGGACAACATCACTACAGTGGCCTATGTCAATCACTAGGGAGGAACTTGCAGTTCTCTGATGATGCAGGAAGTCTCTTGTATCATTTTGTGGGCAGAAACATATCAAATATCAGCTATCCACATCCCAGGTGTGGACAATTGGTAAACAGATTTTCTAAGCAGACAAAGGGGCCGATTTATTAACCCCCATATGGTACCGAATGCACCTGTTTTCCACACAAGCCTTCTTAAGACCAATGCTCCTTAACTCTTCAACCACCTCTGAGGCGGCGTACAGCAATCCGCCCAATCGCATATGATCGGGTTGATTGACACCCCTGATTGGCCGCGAATGTGCAGGGGGCGGCATTGCACAAGCATTTCTAGTGAAATGCTTGTGCAATGATAAATGCTGACAGTGTATGCTGTCCGCACATTGATAATTCGGCCCCAAAATCTGCACTCGTGGAATGGTCACTATATCAAGAGGTGTTTTAAAAGATCACCTGAAGGTGGGGGTGTCCGGAAATATATCTGATGGCTTTCTGTCTCAACACCAAACTGCCAGGATACAAATTGAGGTCCATAGATGCTCAGGCGGAGTTGGTGGATGCTTTAGCAGTTCCATTGCACTTCAATATAGCTCTTTCCTCTAATTCTTCTTTTTCCTCAAGTTATTGCTCGAATCAAACAGGAGGGAATTTCAGCAATCCTGCTAGCTCTAGTGTGGCCACGTTGGACTTGGAATGCGGATCTAGTGAGAATGTCATCTGCCCCTTCATGGCAGTTGCCTCAGAGGCCAGACCTTCTAGAGCAGGGTCCTTTCTTTTATCAAAATCTAGATTCTCTGAGGCTGACTACTTGGCGATTAAAAGCTTAGTTTCGTCTCAGAGAGGTTTCTCTAAGAAGGTTATTAATACTTTGGTTCAGGCCAGTAAACCTGTTATCAGGCGTATTTACCATAAGATTCCGCATATCCTGCAATTTCTTCAGGATGGTTTAGAGAAGGGCCTGTCGGCTAGCTCTCTGAAGGATCATATTTCTGCTCTGTTTTGTAACATTAGAAGTTGTCTCAGTTGCCAGATGTTCAGTCCTTTGTTCATGCTATTGTTAGAATTAGACATGTTTAAGCCTGTTGCTCCTCCATGGAGCCTTAATCTTGTTCATAAGAGTTCTTCAACAGGCTCCATTTGAGCCTATGCATTATATGGATATTAAACATTTAACTTGGAAAGTTGTGTTTGTTAGCGGTCTCTTCTGCTCATAAAGTTCTGAATTTTCTGCCCTTTAATGTGACCCACCTTTTCTGATTTTTCATGCAGATAAGGCTGCTCTGGGGACAAAGATGGGATTTTTACCTAAGGTTACAATATTAATTAGGAAATTGTTGTCCATCTCTTTGTCCCAATCTTTCTACCTCTAAGGAGAGACTGTTATATAATTTGGACGTGGTTAGAGCTTTAGTTCTAGCTTCATGCTACCAAAGAATTTTGCCAATCATCTTTCTTACTTGTCCAGCATTCTGATAAGCGCAAGGGTCAGAAAGCAACTGCTGTTACCCTTTCCTTCTGGCTCCAATGTTTGATTTGCATGCCATATATAGAAGTTGAACCAGCAATAGTAAGTCCAGCACACAGGTATGCCTGCACGTCGCAGTGGGCAACAGGGTTACAGGGAGCATTTCGGGAAACATCCCTTAATCATGCTAACATATAAACTGAACATGATCACAATTTATAGCAAAGCACCACTAGATGGCGCTAAAACCACTTTGAGCAATTAACCCTTAAAGATTAGATAGAAAACCTAAAGGCAAAACATCTGATATATATATATATATATATACTGAATATATAAGAATAGAAGGAGGCACTCACTGGTCTTTTAATACGTGAATTTAATCTTTGAAGCGTGACGTTTCAGGGACACACTCCTCTTCCTCAGTGTGTCCCCGAAACGTCACACTTCAAAGATTAAATTCACATATTAAAAGACCAGTGAGTGCCTCCTTCTATTCTTATATTTAACTGTTGGCACCCTGGCAGCTGAAATTGAGGTGAGAGTGCTTTCTTTGAACATTTAATATATATATATACACGTAGCCCTCAGTTTACGCCGGGGTTAGGTTCCAGAAGCAATGGTTGTAAATCGAAACCGTTGTAAATTGAAACCCAGTTTATAATGTAAGTCAATGGGAAGTGAGGGAGATAGGTTCCAGGCCCCTCTCAAAATTTTCATAAGTTACACCTAATACATTATTTTTAAAGCTTTACTTTAAGTGCTAAACAGCATTATAAACCTAATAAAATAATCACACAACACAGAATATATAATTTAACTAAGTTAAATGAACAAAAACATTTGCTAAACAGCATTATAAACCTAATAAAATAATCACAACACAGACTTCACTTGCATTTTTCTGCAAACAGTTCTTTCTATGCATTCCAATCTGGACTGATTTATAGACAGGAAGATCTTGTTCCTTTGAAATCTGCTCGATAGCTCAGGTCTGGTTAAAATGATTAATTTCAACTTGCTTGGCTTTGCTGCAACACAAGCGGGCAGCTCCACCTATTGGCTATTTTAATAAATGCACTGCTTCTCAATAGCAGTCACATGACTGGAAAAAGAGGTTGTTATTCTGAAACGGTGTAAATTGAACCGTTGTAAAATGAGGGCCACCTGTATATATATATATATATATATATATATATATATATATATATATATATATATATATATATATATATATATATATATATATATATACATATATATATATATATACATATATACATATATACATACATTTTTTTTTTTTAAATGGTTAAAAAAATTACAAGAATTACAAAGATTACAAAAGTTACAGATTTACATAGTAACACTGGAATGTCCATCAACAGTAAAATCAATCGTATTGTAAGACAAGTAACACCTTTATTATTGTTACAATACTATACAAGCACAAAAGACAGCAATTTAAATCTAGATTTACAATATACAATTCCACATGTTAAATACCAGATAATTGTAATCTTATTACTCTACAAGAAAACTGATAAGTCCCAGTCCCTATTCATTCCAACTGATTGTAATGTACCTAATTCATGAATCCAAAATGCTTCCTTAAGCATAAGCTCTATATCCCCCCATGTAGTTTAGGTATATGATCAATTATTTGAAACTGAAGTTGGTTAATGGCATGATTTTTTTGCAGATAAATTATAGGCAACTGGAGCTTTTAGAATTTTTGTTCGAATAGAACTTTTATATACTATTATCCTGTCGCGTATACATCTAGTGGTTTCACCCAAATAGCTCCGCCCACATGGGCACTTGATCAAATAAATAACGTATTGGGTATTGCATGTATAATATCCTTTTATTTGGTACTTTTTGCCGTTACTAGAATGGTAAAAACAGAATTTATGTTTACCTGATAAATTTCTTTCTCCAACGGTGTGTCCGGTCCACGGCGTCATCCTTACTTGTGGGATATTCTCTTCTCCAACAGGAAATGGCAAAGAGCCCAGCAAAGCTGGTCACATGATCCCTCCTAGGCTCCGCCTACCCCAGTCATTCGACCGACGTTAAGGAGGAATATTTGCATAGGAGAAACCATATGGTACCGTGGTGACTGTAGTTAAAGAAAATAAAATATCAGACCTGATTAAAAAAACCAGGGCGGGCCGTGGACCGGACACACCGTTGGAGAAAGAAATTTATCAGGTAAACATAAATTCTGTTTTCTCCAACATAGGTGTGTCCGGTCCACGGCGTCATCCTTACTTGTGGGAACCAATACCAAAGCTTTAGGACACGGATGAAGGGAGGGAGCAAATCAGGTCACCTAAATGGAAGGCACCACGGCTTGCAAAACCTTTCTCCCAAAAATAGCCTCAGAAGAAGCAAAAGTATCAAACTTGTAAAATTTGGTAAAAGTGTGCAGTGAAGACCAAGTCGCTGCCCTACATATCTGATCAACAGAAGCCTCGTTCTTGAAGGCCCATGTGGAAGCCACAGCCCTAGTGGAATGAGCTGTGATTCTTTCGGGAGGCTGCCGTCCGGCAGTCTCGTAAGCCAATCTGATGATGCTTTTAATCCAAAGAGAGAGAGAGGTAGAAGTTGCTTTTTGACCTCTCCTTTTACCTGAATAAACAACAAACAAGGAAGATGTTTGTCTAAAATCCTTTGTAGCATCTAAATAGAATTTTAGAGCGCGAACAACATCCAAATTGTGCAACAAACGTTCCTTCTTTGAAAAACTCTAAGCCATCTCCGTGGAGATGTTGCCTGTACAACGGCAAAGAGAATGACTGGGGTAGGCGGAGCCTAGGAGGGATCATGTGACCAGCTTTGCTGGGCTCTTTGCCATTTCCTGTTGGGGAAGAGAATATCCCACAAGTAAGGATGACGCCGTGGACCGGACACACCTATGTTGGAGAAATACTGAGCCTTTAATTAAATTACTACAACAGGAGCAATTCAAACATGGAAAGCATCCTGTTAGTAGTAGTAATATAACTCTGGATTTTACCATTACTAGGGCCTATATCAGCTTTAATTAAATGATCAGGAAGATTTCTACCTCACTTATAAGCTGGCATGGGCAAATTCTGGAATTCTAAAATGTCAGGGTTACATTGGGTTAAAAGATTCCAATGTGAGGGGGCGGAGCCAGCAGCAGCAATGGAAGCTGTGTAATCTCTGAGCTCCGGGACCCAGTTCCATATATCAGCTCAAAACTACTCGCAAAGCCCTAGATTCCACTAAATAACATGCCCTCATAAATGCTCTATAGATCGGGAGTCAGGAGACACCATTTTTAAGCAGACCCAGCGGGCTTACTCTCGTCTTAAAACCTCACCGCATCTCTACCCGATAACGCACTAACTTTTACCCGGCTCGGAGCCAACCTTGAATCCGGGACTTCACTACGTTTCCTGACCATCTTGAGGAATCCTTCCTCTCTCTGATCGCAGACCCGGACTGCCCTTAGCTGTAACTACAGTGTCTCCTACCTACTCCTGGGCCCCGCCGCCATTACTGGGAGCGAACCGCACACGCAGCATAGAGACCGCAGCTGCACTATAAGAAGCCGGAGGTCACTTCTTTTACGGGTAAGGAGAGGGGATAGAACGGTGCCCTACACCACCCGGGCCCTAACTAGTGACAGGGGGAGCGAGTGCAGACAGGCACACTCATAGTGGAGACCAGCCGCTTATCCAGAGGCCTGCTGTACGGGGCCTAAAGATTTTAGCCTGCACAGTTAACCACGTGGCAGAATCACCACGCGGCAGTGTACCAACTAACACTACTCAGACCCCAGAGGTACTTGGGCTCTGCACCTGGCCCTTATTTCATCCCACTTTATTGGACATCATAATACTAACAACAGATCTGGTTCAGGCCTTTCCCTTTTTCTCTTCTAACCATAACTGCATAGGAAAGGGTATCTGTAACATTCTTTTACAACTTCCCCCTGCACAATGAATGCAAAACGCACTTCGAAACTGAATAAACCCCCTAAGATGCACAACCACAGAGACAGCATGGTCGCTCAGTTTTTCTCGCCCCCTGCCTCAAAAGTGGGTGACAGTACTGAACCTGCCAAGTCGCCAAAAAAGAAATTACAGTCTTCGCAAGTACAAGAAGATGACACTGAGGAGAGCACACCTGTCCCCAACACCATCCTCTCTACCCTAGCATCCAAACAGGATATAGCGGATATCATTCGCTCGTGTATCAGGGAAGAGATAGCAGAAATAAAGCAAGACCTTCACTCAGTGGGCAATAGAGTGGAGGCCTTGGAAGAATTCACGGACCACCTTCAAGTGGAAATCAATACAACTCAGGATTCAACAAACCATCACACAGCTCTTATAGCAGATCTCTTCGACAAAATCGAGGATCTGGAGAATAGGAGCCGCCGGAAAAATCTCAGAATCAGAGGTGTTCCTGAGTCGGTATTACCTAAAGACTTTCCAATCTATCTCCCAGCTTTATTCGCACATCTCAGAAACACCACTCCCTCCACAGATATCCCTTGGGTTCGAGCCCACAGAGCCCTTAGACCGAAACCCCCTGACACTGCCCCCCCAAGGGACATCATCATGAAGTTTAGAGAGTTCAACGAAAAGGAGGAACTCCTAAACCTCTCTCGTAGGCACCAGCCTGTTAAATTCAGGGGGGTTGTTCTCCAATTTTTTCAAGACCTCTCCCAACGAACATTGCAAAGGAGGAGAGATCTGGCTCCTGTAACATCCCTTCTCAGACAGAAGAAAATCCTCTACAGGTGGGGATTCCCCTTTCATCTCTATGTTCTTCATGGAAATAGAAAGTTAATTTGCAGAACCCTAGAAGATGTCAACGCCTTTTGCCAGGCCTTGGAATTGGACCCTCCAGAAGAACTCTCTCCAGAGAACTCTCACGAACCCTCTAGAAAGAAATCTACAGGACCTGTCATGAGAGACTGGCAGCGTATTCCCCCCAAACCTCAGTCTAAGCCGCAGGCCAAGCCCCCCGGCTTGCTCTCTAAAGTCACAACTTAATCAATTATTTTGTATCTTAGCTATCCCTACGAGCTGATCATTCTACTAGAGACTTTGCCCGGTGCTACAGCTTGGTCGCTGGGTAATGTATAGCCACATTGGCCATAAACCTTTTACTGTTAAACGACTTCTGATCTAGAAATAAGTAAATTTAGGAATTTAGGAATTATTGTATTGTACTGTTAGAAATATTTTACCAATGTAATTGAGCATTAGTCATCCCTAAATGTATATCACTTGCTATGGAATGGGTTATAATCCCTCCCTCTTAACACTAAAAGTTTAATGCTTGCATTAGTATCTAGATTTTTTATGAGAAAATGTATGTTTTGTTTTATGTTCTTATTCATGTTTTTTTTGCTATGCGACAGAGATACAGACCCTAGGGCATACTTAACACAACCTTCTTTCTATACTCTACAACCACACATGCATGCCTATCATTTATTGCAGTCATCTAATCACGGACACCAGTCACACCAGCACCATGGAAGGCCACACTAAAACTCTCACTTTACTGAGTCAGAATACCAAAGGCTTGAATTCTGCACAAAAACGCTCACTAGCCATGAGAGACCTACGTAGGAAAGGGGGTGATATTCTTTTCCTCCAAGAGACTCACTTTTTAAAAAATAAGGAACCTAATTATTTTGGAGGTTTCTATACTCAAAGCTTTCACAGCTCTTTTGACCACAAAAGGCACGGCGTAAGCATCCTAATCAGCAGACAGATCCCTTTTACTCACATCCACACCTACACTGACTCTGAAGGCAGGTTTTTATGTGTAACTGGCACCCTGTTTGGCTCCCCGGTGACACTGGTCAATCTTTATGCTCCCAACACCAGACAGCTCCCCTTTTTCAGGAAAAGTTTCGCCAAGATTCTAGACCACACAATAGGTGCACTATATCTAGGGGGAGACTTCAATCTCCCCATTCAACCACATTTAGATTCCTCGAACCCTCGACCCACAACTCCTAAACACACAATCAAGCAACTATGGAAACTTATGCTAGACCAAACTCTATTTGACATTTGGAGATTCGTCCACCCTGAGAAGAGGGACTATACCTTTTTCTCTGCCCCTCATAGTTCATATAGTAGAATTGATTACCTCTTTACTAATCAAAGAGGCCTTTCCAATGTACTATCCTCCAGGCTTTCACATACCGTTTGGTCAGACCACTCGGCTGTACTAACAACACTCAAATGGCCATCAGCACCTGGTGGCAATTTTCAGTGGAAACTAGACGAGAAACTATTAGATTCCCCAACTCTAGTTCCTAACTTAGAAAAGCTTCTACAGGAGTATTTCAGATTTAATTCCTTACCGGAAACAGATCCTTTCGTTGTCTGGGAGGCTCATAAATGTTTTATCAGGGGGGAATTAATTAAACAACATGCACAAGCTAGAAAGAAAGCACGGCAGGTATACAAAATATCCACTGACCTACTAGCCAAACTTGAATACGACCATAAGCGAAATCCTTCCTCCCCCCAACTATTAGCAGACTTAATGAAAGCCAGGAAAACTGTACATGACTTACAACTTAGTGAAGCTAATGCACTGGCCTTACTGACTAAACAAAAATTCTACTTTGAAAGCAATAGAGCAGGAAAACTCCTAGCACGCTCCTTAAAACTGAAAAAACTTAAAACCTTCATCCATGAAATTAAATCTCCAACGAACCAAACTGTCAATACCACTTCTGAAATACTTTCCCAATTTGAGGCATACTACTCTAATCTTTACAACCTCTCTAACCCTGACCGCCCCCCGGACCCCAGTAATGCCATAAACAACTACCTTCTAAACACCCCTTTACCACAACTCTCTGATGCACAAGCGACAGAACTGGACGAACCTTTCTCAATGACAGAGCTCACAACCACCCTTAAAGACTTGCCATCAGGCAAAAGCCCTGGCCCTGACGGTCTCTCGGTCGCTTATTATAAAAAGTTCGCACCCACTCTGCTTCCACACCTCTGTACCTTATTTAACTTAGTTGACCAGGAACACCCCTTTCTCCCCCCTATGCTGGAAGCACACATTTCAGTGATCCCTAAGACCGGAAAACCCGCAGATAGCCCATCTAATTTTCGCCCCATTTCACTACTAAACGTAGACGTTAAGCTTTACGCTAAACTCATAGCTAATAGACTTAATAAGTTCCTCCCCCAACTAATTCACACAAATCAAGTAGGTTTTGTCCCCAAAAGAGAGGCGCGAGACAATACCATCAAAATCCTAAACTTAATCGAATACACGCAGTCACAAAACATTCCTTCTATCTTCCTTGCCATCGATGCCGAGAAGGCCTTTGATAGGCTGGATTGGTTGTTCCTTAGGTCAACGCTCACTCGTTTTGGCCTGAGCAACAAACTCATTGAGAAAATATTTGCCCTATACCATATGCCGAAAGCCCGTATTAAGTTAAACGATTCCCTGTCAAATGCATTCCCAATAACAAATGGAACGAGACAGGGTTGCCCTCTCTCCCCCATATTGTTTATTCTGGCCATGGAGGTTCTTGCCTCCAGGATCAGGAATGATGAAAAAGTCCACGGTATTTATATAGCAGATACCCACTACAAACTAACACTCTACGCGGACGATATTTTATTCTCACTGACTTCCCCCCCACAATCTCTAGAGGCCCTTTTACCGGCTTTGGGCATTTACAGTACTCTCTCCAATTTCAAAATAAATAAGCAGAAATCAGAGATTCTAGGTATTGGCATCTCAGACCAGACAGCCCAACAGATCACTAATCACTACCAATTCCGATTCCAACCTTCTTCCATAAATTACCTAGGGGTAAAACTAACGACCTCAAAAGAAGCTCTACACCAACTAAACCACCAACACCTTTTTGACTCCATCAGAACAGACATGAGAGCCTGGCGCAACAAATTCCTCTCCTGGCTTGGTAGAGTCCAAGCATTCAAAATGAGCATCCTGCCTCGCTTTTTATATATGTTCCAAGCCCTACCCATACAACCCCCCTTACATTACATTCGTAGTGTGCAATCTTTCGTTAACGGCTTTATTTGGGCAAATAAACGCCCTCGAATCTCTAAAACCACCCTTTATAGGAAAAGGGATGAGGGGGGACTGGGAGTACCCAACCTTTTATTTTACTCACAGGCAGCACAACTGACCAGAATAGTCGACTGGTGCAAAAACAGTACTGATAAAGAATGGGTCAAGCTTGAGCATGATCTATCTACTTCTCGAAGTCTTGGGTCAGTTTGCTGGACATACAGGCAACATAGGACACTACCTTCTCTTACACCCTCGTTAGTGACTGATACACTCTCCACTTGGGACCACCTTATAGGTTCACAAAAAGGCATATCGACCATACCCTCACCACTTACCCCCCTTCTACACAACAAAGATTTTCCTCCACTACTTCAAAAACGGACCCAGGACCGGTACACACTATCAGCGGGTTTGCCCTGCCATCTTGTTCTAGAAAGAGGCACCATCATTCAGAAAACCGCCCTTGCGGACAGGAACATTAGCTTTTTTGATAGATGGTTCGAATATTTACAATTAGCACACTTTCTCTCCCACCATAAAGACAAACATAACCTGGTAAGAAACCTAAATCCATTCGAAACACTATGCCACTCCACATTATTAGCGCAGGGCACTCTCTCTAAGATATATAAAATACTAATTACTCTACACTCCAAAAACCTTCCATCATATACAAAAGCATGGGAAGTCGAGCTAGGCCATGAGATCCCCTCTGAGACGTGGGACATTATATTTCAACAAATGGGGAAGGCCCCCTCCTCAATGGGAATCACTGAAACGAACATAAAACTCTTAGAAAGATGGTACCTTTACCCCAGCAGACTCGCTAAGATTTACCCTCACACAGACCCACTATGTTGGAGAGATTGCAAACAAGTTGGTACACTCCTCCACATCTGGTGGGATTGCCCCACACTTCAGCCTTTCTGGTTGGACACCCATAGAGAAATCCAAAAGGTACTCAATACATCTATCCCCTTCAATCCTTTGACGCTATTATTTAACAAACCCCCTAAGATCAAATGCAAATACCGACAGGTCTTATTGTACATCATGCTTAGTGGGGCCAAGCAACTGATCCCTAGACTGTGGAAACAGCGACACATTCCTACTCAAAAAGACTGGGTACATAATGTCACTCTTCTCCTTTCCCTGGAAAGGTTTCACTATCAGAAAACAAAAAGGATGGATTTTTACTGCGCCATGTCCTTTTATTGGGAAACATACACTCTCACACTTTCTAGACCCCCGCCACAACTACCTAATAATTCCTAGTCACCCCGACACCTTATACAGCCACATCATCTCCCGTAACACATCTCAAAACTAGGACACATCTGACTCATCTGGAAACTCACCCTGGAGCCATACTTCCTCCGCGCTGGTTTGCTAGACCTTATACCCTATCACTTAACTAACTCCTTGATGACTGTAACTTACCTCTCACGTATATCAACATCAGTGAGACCTTTCTATCTTTTACATAGATCTCTGTCGCATTGCTTTGCTCTGTTTAAATGTTAATGTGGAAGTTTCATCCACATGTGTTATCTTATAAAAAAGAAAAATCCACAAGCTACTATGTCCAAGACCAGAACTTTATGTGGGACTCAACAAATGCATGGATCCTTGGACTTACATACAATGGTCATTACTGGTCTTGCTCTTTGTATATTTCACTTTCATTGTTTTTTCTTTTTTGTCTATGTTATACCACGCCGGAGTGTTTCCATGGCAATTGTAAAATTATTATTTATACCAATAAAGCTTGTTGGGAAAAAAAAAAAAAAAAAAAAAAAAAAGATTCCAATGTTTCTTAACAATTTTTTGGATCAAAGGACTAAGGGAATTATACTCCGTGACAAAGGCTATACGTGCATTACCATCATTTTTATCATTCTTAATTTTAGGTTTCAATAACCCTTCTCTTGGAATAGATAGAACTGATGCTCTTTATTGTTCAAAGATGATGGATAGCCTCGTTCTATGAATCTAGTTCCAATACTTTGCAGTCTATTTTCTACCACGCTTTCATCTGATACTATACGTCTAACTCTCAATAATTGACTGTGAGGCAGAGAATTAATTAAGGCTGGTGAATGAGCACTATCATAACATAGGAGACTATTAAGGTCTGTACTTTTTCTAAACAGATCAGTTTTAAGTGTGCATCCTGTTTTAAAGGGACACTCAAGTCAAAATTAAACTTCATGATTCAGATACAGCATGCAATTTTAAACAACTTTCCAATTTACTTCCATTAACAAAACGTGCACAGTCTTTTTATATTTACACTTTTTGAGTCACCAACTCCTACTGAGCATGTGCAAGAATTCACAGCATATATGTATATGCATTTGTGATTGGCTGATGGCTGTCACATGATACAGGGGGAGTGGAAATAGACACATTTTGCAATTTATTTAACAAAAATCTACTACTTATTTGAAGTTCAGACTAAGTGCTATTGCATTGTCTTCTTATCATGCATTTGTTGATTATGCAAATCTACAGTGTTGACTGGTCCTTTAATGATTTTAGTATCCAAAAATTCAATGGAATCCTCATTCTAGGTTAATTTAAACTTAATATGACTGGTGGCTGAGTTTAAGTAATCAAAAAAAGCCATAAGGGTTCCAACATCGCCCAGCCAAATGCAGAAGATATCGTCAATGTAGCGCCACCAACTGGCGCCACACTGAACAAACCATTTGTTAGAGAAGACAAATCTTTCGTCAAACATGTTCATAAAAATATTGGCATAATTTGGGGCGACGTTGGAACCCATGGCTGTACCTTGAATTTGCAAATATTAATTATCTTCAAAAAGAAAATAGTTACAATAAAGAACCGTTTCTAATAGCTGTAACAAGAAATCTACTTGAACCTTGTTAAAGTTCCTGTCATTACACAGAACTGATTTAACTGCACCAAGCCCACTAGCATGTGTTATAGATGTCAACCTGCACATCCTCAGAATAAACACAGGTATTAGGTTTAATTAAAGAGGGAGTATCCTCTAACATATCAGAGTCCTCCATAGCTTACGCCTTTAATACAGACTAGAAAGATTAAGTGGCACCTTTATACATCAATGGCCGGGGCACTCACCACCTCCTATGATCCAGCCCACAGAGAAACTGTTACTTCTCCCGCAAAGGCCATTCAGAAAAGAGGAAGTTGAAGAGGCCACACCTGGTCACATGGAGTGACATGCAGGACCGCCCCTGCACTATAGAGATAACACGCCAAAAAAAAAGGCTGCGCCGATCTACACCTGACTGTTCACACATTGCTAGAGCCTCATCTCACATATGACGCAGCATCAAACATAATAAAGATATTATGCATAAATCCCCCCCTGTTCAATAATCCCCCTTCCAGGGATATTAACCCTTGATTCTATGCAGATAAAAGGAGACACACTGTGACCCTATCTTCTTGCGTATATGTGTATAAATGAAAACGATCTTACCATGGAACAGGAACACGGCCCTTCAAGTATGACAGGTAAGTAGCATCGCTCCTGACATGGACTTGAGTGCATAAAGCAGGCAGCGAAACTCGTCAACGCTGATTGCTTAACCCCTTAAGGACCAGCGACGTACCCTGTATGTCGCTGGCCTTTTTTTGGGACTTGATTGTTTTATAGCGCGATCTTGCCACCAGCGTTGAGACTGCTCTATTCCACAAAGCCTGCTGGAGGGAGGACATTAATAGCGTGTTCTTGCTAGACTTGTGCTATTATGTCCTGAAAAAACCCTTAACGACCAGTGACATACAGGGTACATTGTGGTCATTAAGAGGTTAAGGAGCTGTTAATCATGAGTCAGGATGGTTTCGCAGAAAGACTCTCCCTGCATCTCCGGACTCTAACTTTTACCCATGCTCTCACTGAGAGGCTGACAAGGTTACTTAAAACTCCAGTCCCATTTCGAAGAGTACTACCCTCCATAAGAGACTACTCCAATCTTCCGACACTTGCCTGCCAACCTCCTGTGACAAAAGGCAAAGAATGACTGGGGGATGAGGGGAGTGGGGGAGGTATTTAAGCTCTTGGCTGGGGTGTCTTTGCCTCCTCCTGGTGGCCAGGTTCTTAATTCTCACAAGTACTGAATGAAGCAGTGGACTCTCCTCCCATTAAGATGGAAATAGACTGCAAGATATGGAAACTAGATTCATAGAACGAGGCTATCCATCATCTTTGATCAATAAAGAGAGCATCAGTTCTATCTATTCCAAGAGAAGGGTTATTGAAACCTAAAATTAAGAATGATAAAAATGATGGTAAGGCGCGTATAGCCTTCGGAGTATAATTCCCTTAGTCCTTCGATCCAAAAAATTGTTAAGAAACATTGGAATCTTTTAACCCAATGTAACCCTGACATTCTAGAATTCCAGAATTTGCCCATGCCAGCTTATAAACGAGGTAGAAATCTTCATGATCATTTAATTAAAGCTGATATAGGCCCTAGTAATGGTAAAATCCAGAGTTATATTACTACTACTAACAAAGGAGGTTTTCCATGTTTGAATTGCTCCTGTTGTAGTTATTTAATTATAGGCTCAGTATCTTACCATTCTAGTAACAGCAAAAAGTACCAAATTTGATTAAGTGCTCATGTGGGCGGAGCTATGTGGGTGAAACCACTAGATGTATACACGACAGGATAATAGAACATAAAAGTTCTATTCAAACAAAAATTCTAAAAGCTCCTGTTTGCAAAAAAATCATGCCATTAACCAACTTCGGTTTCAAATAATTGATCATATACCTAAACTACGTAGGGGGGAGATAGAGAGCTTATGCTTAAACAAAGGGAAGCATTTTGGATTCATGAATTGGGAACATTACAACCAGTTGAAATGAATAGGGACTGGGATTTATCAGTTTTCTTGTAGAGTAATAAGATTACAATTATCTGGTATTTAACATGTGGAATTGTATATTGTAAATCTAGATTTAAATTGATGTCTTTTGTGCTTTGATAGTATTGTAATAATATTAAAGGTGTTACTTGTGTTATTATATGATTGATTTTACCGTTGATGTTAAATTGATGGACATTCCAGTGTTACTATGTAAATTTGTAACTTTTGAAATCTTTGTAATTCTTGTAACCATTGAAATTCTTTTTTGAATATATACATATATATATATATTTATACATATATCAGATGTTTTGCCTTTAAGTTGAGTATGAATTAGTCTTTTATATCTAATCTTTAAGGGTTAATTGCTCAAAGTGGTTTTACCGCCATCTAGTGGTGCTTTACTATAAATTGTGATCATGTTCAGTTTATATGTTAGCATGATTAAGGGATGTTGCCCGAAATGTTGCTGCCTGTAACACTGTGGTTTTAAATTGATAAACCATTAATTGCTTTATGCTGTCACATCCTTTACTGTTTGGAATATATAGAAGTTGACCAGCAGCCTCCATCCCAGATTACGGCACATTCTAGCCATGCGGTTTCTTCTTCCTGGGCCTTCAAGAATGAGGCTTCAGTTGAACAGATTTGTAAGGCTGTTACTTGGTCCTCATTGCATACTTTCACAAAAAAGTTATGTTTTTTTGCCTCAGCGGAGGCATCTTTTGGGAGAAAGATTCTTCAAGGGGTGATGTCTAGTGCTTAAGACTGACTCCTCTACCTTTCCCTCCCTATTCATTTTGTGTCCTCCACAGCTTTGTTTAAGGTGTCTTTGCCTCGTCCTGGTGGCAAGGTGAAGAATTTCCCATAGGTAATGAATGAATGAATTTATGGACTCTCACTGCCAAGAAAGAAAACAATTTATCAGGTAAATATAAATTATGTTTATGGCTGTGCAGCACACTTGAGATTCCTGGCTGTGAAGGGTTTAATCAGTTAGCAGGTACGGTTATTTGTTTGCTGTAGTGTAGCCTCCCACCCCCTGATCCCTTCCAAAAAGCTCTCTTCCCTCCTCCTCCACTACTGGTCATCACCATCTTAGGTACTGGTAGACAGTCTGCCAGTATGCAGTGTAAGGCTTCCTTTGATGTATTTCTATAATGAAAGAATACCTCCTCAAACCTTTCTACCTCTCTGACCGCCCCCCCCCCCCCAACAGCTCTACCCCTCCCCACTGCCTTTGTTATTGGAAGCTAGTAACACATTTTTTGTTTAATTTTATTTTCAGTAGTGTAGCAGCACTCCTCTTTTTTTCTTCTTAAATGGAAAGAGTCCACAGCTGCATTCATTACTTTTAGGAAAAGGAAATTTATGCTTACCTGAAAAAATTGATTTCTTCTACGATATGACGAGTCCACGGATTTCATCCTTACTTGTGGGATTTATCCTCCTGCTAACAGGAAGTGGCAAAGAGCACCACAGCAGAACTGCATATATAGCTCCTCCCTTCCCTCCACCTCCAGTCATTCGACTGAAGTTAGGAAGAGACAGGAAAAGCCAAAAGGTGCAGAGGTGACTGAAGTTTATAAAAAATATAATATAATCTAAACCTGTCTTAAAAATAACAGGGTGGGCCGTGGACTCGTCATATCGTAGAAGAAACCAATTTATCAGGTAAGCATAAATTTCCTTTTCTTCTACAAGATATGACGAGTCCACAGATTTCATCCTTACTTGTGGGATACAATACCAAAGCTATAGGACACGGATGAAAGGGAGGGACAAGACAGGAACCTAAACGGAAGGCACCACTGCTTGAAGAACCTTTCTCCCAAAACCAGCCTCAGAAGAAGCAAAAGTATCAAATTTGTAAAAAGTGTGAAGAGACGACCAAGTTGCAGCCTTGCAAATCTGTTCAACAGAAGCATCGTTTTTAAATGCCCATGAGGAAGTCACAACCCTAGTGGAATGAGCCATAATTCTTTCAGGAGGCTGCTGACCAACAGTCTCATACGCCAGACGGATGATACTCCTCAGCCAAATAGAAAGAGAGGTAGCCGTAGCTTTCTGACCCCTACGCTTTTCAGAAAAACAATGAATAATGAAGATGATTGACAGAAATCCTGCAAATAAAACTTCAGGGCACAGACCACTTCCAGGTTATGTAACATACGCTCCTTCTTAGAAGAAGGGTTAGGACATAATGAAGGAACTACAATTTCCTGATTAATATTCTTATTAGAAACAACCTTAGGAAGGAAACCAGGTTTGGTATGTAAAACCACCTTATCAGAATGGAAGATAAGATAAGGCGAATCACATTGTAACGCTGAAAGCTCAGAAACTCTACGAGCAGAAGAAATAACAACCAAAAACAAAACTTTCCAAGATAACAACTTAATATCTATGGAATGCATGGGTTCAAACGGAACCCCTTGAAGAACACTAGGAACTAAATTCAAACTCCAGGGTGGAGCAATTGGTCTAAATACAGGCTTAATTCTGGTTAGAGCCTGACAAAAAGACTGAACGTCTGGAACATCTGCCAAACGTTTATGTAGCAAAATTGACAAAGCAGAAATTTGTCCCTTTAAGGAACTCACTGATAACCCCTTCTCCAAACCTTCTTGGAGAAAAGACAGAATCCTGGGAATCCTAACTTTACTCCATGAGTAGCCCTTGGATTCACACCAAAAAAGATATTTACGCCATATCTTATAATAGATCTTTCTAGTGACAGGCTTACGTGCCTGAATCAAAGTTTCAATGACCAAATCAGAGAATCCCCGCTTAGATAAAATCAAGCGTTCAATCTCCAAGCAGTCAGCTGCAGAGAAATTAGATTTGGATGTTGGAAAGTACCTTGAATGAGAAGGTCCTGTCTCACTGGAAGTTTCCACAGAGGCAGAGAGGACATGTCCACTAGATCTGCATACCAAATCCTGCGTGGCCACGCAGGCGCGATTAGAATTACTGAAGCTCTCTCCTGTTTGATCCGAGCAATCACCCGGGTAAGGAGAGGAAACGGTGGAAACACATAAGCTAGGTTGAACTGCCAAGGCATCTATCAGTTCGGCCTAAGGATCCCTCGACCTGGATCCGTATCTTGGGAGCTTGGCATTCTATCGAGATGCCATTAGATCCAACTCCGGTCTTCCCCATCTGAGAATCAATGAGGCAAATACCTCCGGATGGAGTTCCCACTCCCCCGGATGAAAAGCCTGTCGGCTTAGAAAATCTGCTTCCCAGTTGTCCACTCCTGGGATGTAGATTGCTGACAGATAACAAGAGTGGGCCTCCGCCCATCGAATTATCTTGGATACTTCTGTCATCGCTAAGGAACTCCTTGTTCCTCCCTGATGATTGATGTAAGCCACAGTCGTAATGTTGTCCGACTGGAATCTAATGAATTTGGCCGAAGCCAACTGAGGCCACGCCTGAAGCGCATTGAATATTGCTGTCAGCTCCAGAATATTGATTGGAAGTAGAGACTCCACCTGAGTCCATACAACCTGAGCCTTTAGGGAATTCCAGACTGCACCCCAGCCTAATAGACTGGCGTCCGTCGTCACTATCACCCACGAGGGTTAGCAGAAACACGTCCCTTGGGACAGATAATCCGGCGACAACCACCAAAGAAGAGAGTCTCTGGTCTCCTGGTCCAAATTTATCTGAGGAGATAAATTTGCATAATCCCCATTCCACTGTCCAAGCATGCACAGTTGCAGTGGTCTGAGATGAAAATGAGCAAACGGAATGATGTCCATTGCAGCCACCATCAATCCAACTACCTCCATGCACTGAGCCACTGATGGCCGAGGATTGGACTGAAGGGCCCCGCATGTATTTAGAATCTTTGACTTTCTGACCTCCGTCAGAAAAATCTTCATGTCTATAGAATCTATCAGAGTTCCCAAGAAGGGAGCCTTTGTCTGTGGAATTAGTGAACTTTTTTTTCTAGATTCACCTTCCATTCGTGAGTTCTCAGAATGCCAACACTGTGTCTGTATGAGATTTTGTGAGATAAGTCGACGCCTGTATCAGAATATCGTCCAAATAAGGCGCTACTGCTATTCCCCGCGGCCTGAGAACCGCCAGAAGGGACCCTAGAACCTTTGTGAAGATGATTTCCTTCAAGTCAGGCCCGAATAGGGTCTTACCCTTGAAAGGAATAGCCAAAAGCTTTGACTTAGATGACACATCAGCAGACCAAGATTTTAACCACAACGCTCTATGCGCCAAAATGGCAAATCCAGCATTCTTAGCCACCAACTTAGGAATTTGAAAGGCGGCATCTGTGATAAAAGAATTAGCCAGCTTGAGAGCCTTAATTCTAAGATATCCTCTAAATGAGTCTCAATCTTAAGAGACTCTTCTAAAGCCTCAAACCAAAAGGCCACCTTAGTGGTAACTGGTACAATGCCTGCCGTAGGTTGCAAGAGGAAACCCTGATGAATAAACATTTTCTTTAGAAGACCCTCCAGTTTCTTATCCATAGGGTCTTTGAAAGCGCAGCTGTCCTCAATAGGAATAGTTGTACGCTTAGCTAGAGTAGATATAGATCCTTCCACCTTAGGGACTGATTGCCAGGAGTCCCGAACAGTGTCAGATATAGGATACATTTTCTTGAAATTAGGAGAGGGTGCGAATGGGATACCCGATCTGTCCCATTCCCTCTTAATAATTTCCACAATTCTCTTAGGAACCGGAAAAACGTCAGTGTAAGCAGGCACCTCTAAGTATTTGTCCATTTTACACAACTTCTCTGGTGGTACCACAATAGGGTCACAGTCATCCAGAGTCGCTAAAACCTCCCTAAGTAAAAGACGGAGGTGTTCAAGCTTAAATTTAAAGGACATGACGTCCGAATCTGTCTGAAGTAACGCACTTCCCGATTCAGAAAGTTCCCCCTCAGATAGAAGTTCCCTATACCCCAATTCAGATCCCTGTGAGGGTACATCGGAAATAGCCAACAACGCATCAGAGTGATCAGCATTCACATTGTCCTCTGTCCTACTGCGTACCCTGTAACACTGGCAACTTAGATAACACCTCTGTAAGGGTAGTTGACATAACTGCAACCATATCCTGCAAAGTAAATTAATTAGACGCGGTTGAAGAACCAGGCGTCGCTTGGGTGGGCGTTAAAGGTTGTGACGCTTGGGGAGAAGCTGGCGGTACACCCTGATTCCCTTCAGCTTGAGAATCATCTTTACACACATTTTCTTTACATACAATTTGTGCTTTGCATTGTAAGGCCCTCTCAGTACACAAAAAGTCAGAGGGGGTTCCATAGTGGCATGTAAACACATAGAACAATGAGTTTCCTCCTCACTTTCTGACATGTTAAACAGACTAGCAGTACTGATAAATATTGAGTTGTGATTATACTAAAAACCAAAAAAAAACTTAATACTAAAAAAACTGTACTGCGCCTTTAAATTTTAAAAGCGCAACTATTTTACTGAAAACTGCAAAAAACGCTTTTTAGCCAGAAAAAACTATTTAAATGTGCCTAAAACGCTCCTTAATACTGCATCCACTTGCAAGATCTGCCCAAATACAATATTATCAGTCAGAACATACATTTTATTAAATATACAATTATTGGCCCCTGCACAACGCCACAGCTCTGCTCTGGCGCCTACCTGCCCCCGGAATGAACCTGTTGCCGGATATATTGAAAGGACTTATGAAGTGCAGACAACTTAAGCCTCCAGCCTCTGCTAGCTATGCGATGTCTATGAAAATAGGCCCCGCCCATCGTGGGTGTACTGTATCTTGACTAGGACCCGCATGGGTCGCCGTGCAAACAAACATGCCTGACAAAAGTCCTGCATCCAGCCATACCATTAACCGCCTAAGTCTCCCAGCGTCCAGCCCAATATAAGCCACCAAGGTCTTTATTACTTCTGGCCATAAAATAAGTAAATACATCAATAAAGGGATTTCAGGTACACCATATACATTTTACGTAGTGCATACTGCTTACCCTTCCCCATATAGGGGACAATTTCAGTCTGTTCTGATATATCAAGTCTCCCCAGAAAACAAAAGACTGAACATACCTCAATGCTGCTTGTAGCAAGACACCGTTCTCCAGACTGAAGATTTTCTTACACTACCTTCACCTGCGCTGTGGGAACCATATGGATCTTAGATAATGCTTGCTAAGATCATCAACATCAGGGCAGAAAATAATATGTCTCCACTCCTCTTGGGAAGCAAGAGACTGACTATTTCCCCCTGAGAAAAATAGCACTCTCTGGCACTATTTGAAAATAAAAATCTTCTTGATTGAAGAAACTAAACTAACACCTCACTTTACCTCTTCCTATTACTAACACAGGCAAAGAGAATGACTGGAGCAGGAGGGAAGGGAGGAGCAATATATACAGCTCTGCTGTGGTGGTCTTTGCCACCAGGAGGCAAAGACACCCCAGCCGAAGGCTTAAATACTCCTCCCACTCCTCTCATCCACCTGGCAGAGAAGTGTCGGAATTTTTTAATTTTTGTTTTTGTCTCTTATGGCGGGTAGTACTCTTCGGCATGGGACAGGAGTTTTAGGTAGTCCTGTCAGTCTCTCAGTGAGGGCTTGGATGAAAGTTAGAGTCCGGAGATGCAAGGAGAAGCTCTCTGCAAAACCATCCCGACTCATATTAACAGCACCTCAAGCAATCAGCGTTGTCGAACTTTGCTCAATTGCCTGCTTTCTTCTCTCAAGTCCATGGCGGAGGCGATGCCACTATTCGTCACACTTGAAAGGCTGTGTTCCTGTTCCACGGCGTAGATTCCGGTAAGATCGTTTCATTTTACTTTATCGTCAATGTACTGTAATGTGAATGTTTTTCCCGAGAGGCTACAACACCTCGCAGGTATAATATAAGGGTCTCAGTGAGTCTCTGTTAGTATCATTCCTGACCGTGAGGCGAAGAGACTATTCTAGTCCGCAGGGGTCTGGTCATAGGAGGTGGGGAGTGCCCCAGCCATTGTGCGTGTCAGGTGCAATTTTTATTTTATTGCTTTAGTCCATATTGATATTTCCTCTATCCAGTTATGGGAGGACTCTGATGCTGAGACTATACTCATTTCAGATTCAGTTACGGAGGATTCTGATACCGAGACTATTTTGATTTCAGATTCTGTGTCCGGTGATGACTCCGGATCGGCCTCGTTGACACATATCGACCAGTTTTGTTCCGTATGCCATATGAGTGTGCCTGGTTCTTCGTGCTCGGGGAATCAGGGACCTGCTGAGCCATCCACCTCTGGGGGCCCTGTCCTCCAAGAGGCGAGTTCCCTACTAATGCAATGCATACGTCTACGCATGCGGTTAACCCAGTTTATGGTTCATCCATACGGGGTGGCGTGTTCCCCCCGGAGGTTTCAGCATGTGTTTGCTTCTAGATAATGTTAGCGATGGTCCATCTGCAGAGTCCAGACATTTATTTGAGATTGTGCTCGTGCCCCGTGTCTTCCGCCTTGGGGTGCGCCTCTACAGTTCCCCAAGGGTGTATTTGTTCCGGAGTGTTGCACCTTTCGTTACAGGATTGCGCGCCTTAGCGTATTGCTTAGACATCTTTTTCAGTTATTGAATGACCCTATAGTTAACAGATATGGGAACTTTCAGTCTGATAATTCGAACGGTGCACCTCATTAGACATGTGGGGTTATATTCCTGTTTGTCTTTTATTTAAGATCTTTCACAGTTTTTTTGAATGATAGGGCACCGTTTGGCTGGTCCTGCGGGTAAGCCTGTGTCTTTTGGGCGTTAACCTTCGGGTTGCCTTATATTTTATGTTATATCCGATAGGATGTCTTTGATTTGTGTTTTCCTTCGGGAACTATCTGGGATATATGAGATTCATCTTGTTTTTCATATATGAGATTCTCTTTGTTACTTCTCCGGAAGTTGTTTGGACATGTTAGTCCTATGTTTAATAATGTCTGTTTTTTTGTTTTCCCCCTATGTGGGAGAAATTATACAGCTTGCCGGTTAGGACCCTAAATACAGGCTGGTCCTGTCGGGTTCATTTGGCTTGTGGCTGTTCAGACACGTGGCGCTGTTCTGCTGGACCGGTTCGGTAGTTGCGCTAAGTGCTCAAGTTATCTTTGCTTTTTATGTTCAACTAAGCATCCTAGAGGACCTGTGGGTCGCGAGGCGGGAAAGGATGGTTTCAGTCCTTATAGCCTTCAGTCATAGATGACCGGGCAGGAGTGGTTCCGCTGCGTCAATTTATCTGACATCTGATTTCATCAGAACCTAGAGTTTCCTCCTCCATATGGGGGAGGGCTGGCAGGCGTAACGCCCCGTTGCCACTGAGGAGTGGTATGGACTTCAGTGTTAGGCTTCTGGATGGTCCTATTGGGGCTTTATCCAACACCTTTTATGGATAGCTGTACAGCTTGTGGAAGGTTTTCTATTTTAAAACTTGTTGCAGATTTTGGCACCTTAAGGGGGTGCGTATAGCCTGTTTCTAGTGCTTCTAGATACGGTTTTTACTTCGGGCCACATAGGGTCTGTCTGAGTTATGAGACCTTTGGGTCTTCTTCCATTGTCTCCGGGTGAGTTAGATCTCCTTTTAGGGATCTGCGTTCCGGATATTGGTTGTCTCTGTAGGGACTTGTTTGGCTGGGGGTTCCCTGTATCCTCTACCTGTGTGGAGGTGGTGGGGAGACTAGCTCTAATAGTAGGGTTTTGTGGACCTTGAGGTATCCCTTCTGTTGTCCTGAGGCCTTGGGAAGTCCTTTCATTTGACTTCTAGCCTTGCTTCTTGTTGAGTTGGACTTTAGCTAGGGGTGGTTCCTTCCTTTGGTCGGGGCTTTCGAGATCTCTTTGCTATCCAGATTCTCTGGAGATGCATCCATTCCCTTTGTCTGGCTTTTTGGTCAGTTGGGGTGTTTAGTTCCAGGGTATTGTTGCCTGAACTATTAGGTGCACGGACCTGTTTTTCTCCCTGAGACTTCCTCTTCTGGGGCTTCGCTTCTTTTTTTCCTGTCCCAATTTTGGGTTGTTTTGGATCTCAGGGCTGGTCGGGGTGTTCCACAGTAGTGGGAACTTAAGCTATGCCCTTGCTTCATCTACTTGACCGGGTCAGGGTTGTCCTGGTTTTCGAAATATTTATTACTCTTTACAACAGAGTAACCCATGTCATCTAGGGGTTAGCGGTGTGGCTTACGCCTCATGGGTTGTGGGTTTATACCCAGCTGCTGGCGTTGGATTCCAATTTCTGGTGCGCCTTAGGGTTTGCGTTCCCCTATCAGTTTGCCAGTGTACCCATGGATTCTCTGCTCTGCAGGCGCATGGGTTGGCTGTGCCTTTGTTTGGCGAGCAACTTGTAAGGGGGCCCTTCCTAGGACATTTGCGTTGGGGAATTGTCTTCCTAATTAGCCGGTGGCTTCGGGCCTTGAGGATGCTTGTTGCCCTCCCAGCCTCTTCCCTTTTTCTTAAGGGATATTCTCCTTCCTATGGAGATGGAGTCCTTACTTGGGGCTTCTCCTGGTCGGGAAGTGGAGGGTGGAATGGTTCCACCTGGAGTCTTGTTGGCTCCAAGTCAGACTGTGGGGCCTTGTTTCGATAGATCCTTAGGTCTATGGCCTTGTATGTTTTCAGAATCGGGTTGTACTTGTACTCTGGGTGGCTCTGCCATCTTTACGCTCGTTCCTGTACCAGTTTCAGTATTCTTTTGTTCCCCTGTATTGTATCCCTGTTGCTGGGTTGGTCCAGCTGGGTGTGGGTCTGCAGGTCAGGATGTCCTAGCGGTCTAAGGATCGCAGTATCCTCTGGATGTGTGAGCTTGTTGAGTCGATCCTGATAGTCTGCTAGGAGATGGTTTTTCCTTTCTTCTTGCTCCTTTGAGAGGAGAGGGTTTACTCTTCCTTCGGGTTCTATGGGTATATTCTCCTTCTCGGGGGGCCTCGATGGAGGCTTGTGTTCCCCTTTTTTTGTGACCTGTGAGTAGGTCTGGCGGCTTAGGTTTCCTGGAGCGTGCCCTCTGTTGGGGGGCTGTTTTGTGCGGTCTGTTTCTTGATGACTGCTTCTTCTTCCTTGCAAGCTCCTTCTGTGTTGTCCCTTTATGGACTCTGTGTTCTCATACTTGGGGTTTTCACCTGGATCTATTACACGCTTTTTCACGGTCAGATACTTTGGTATTCTATAGGGGCGCTGGGAGGGCTTTGCCTCTTCGTTGCGTTCCATGCTTGCAGGATGTTGGGGAGACGTCCTCTGTCTCCGTGTCTGGTATTATCCCGGGTTTCGCTTGGTATAGGAGTGGCCTCCTTCCCTGTTTGGGGCCCTTTGGGTCTCTGTCACTCTTGGAGGTGTTTTTTTTTGTATTAGGGGATCTTTTGTACTACTTGGTTCTCCTTCCCTTGTCCCCTTGGGGGTTTCGGCTGGTGTCCCCTTCATTTGTGGGGGATGAGCGGTGGGAGACCGTCTGTTGGGCGAGTGTCTCCTGGAGGACTGTTGGCTTAGCCAAGTCCGTTTTGCGGTCTCTAGTTTGGCTCTGGACTAGCTGCGAGTCAGTGTCCTTGGGACTTTTCCTTTAAAAAAAACGAAGCAGGTTTTTTTTTTTTTAGGGTAGAGGTTCAGGCCTGGTGCCCTCAGTATGGGCTGCCTATTGTACCCTCCTATTTTGGCATTCAGTGTCCTCTATAGCTTGAGTATTGTTTTCCCAAAAGTAATGAATGCAGCTGTAGACTCTTTCCATTTAAGAAGAAAAACATAAATTATGCTAACCTGATAATTTCCTTTTCTTCTGATGGAAAGAGTCCACAGCTCCCCACCCGTAATTTTATGTGGGGCGTCATTCTTCTGGCACCTTTCACCCTGATATTTCTTCTACTGTTCCTTGTTCCTCGGCTGAATGACTGGGGGACGAGGGGAGTGGGAAGAGTATTTAAGCCTTTGGCTGGGGTGTCTTTGCCTCCTCCTGGTGGCCAGGTTCTTATTTCCCAAAAGTAATGAATGCAGCTGTGGACTCTTTCCATAAGAAGAAAAGGAAATGATCAGGTAAGCATAATTTATGTTTTTTCTGCAGCATAGGATCCCCTTCCAGCATCATGAGCCATAGTCTCACTGACCATCCCTCACTCTTCATTACTATCACCTGCTAAAATCCCAGCCTTCCACCTAGGGCTGTGTATGATACAGGCATTGACATTGCCTGTAATTAGATCTGCCTTCATATGGTAACTAAACACGATCAGTGCCTTCTGCCCCCTAGTTGCAGCTACCTCTGTCAAAGCTGGCAGCGGGGCCACATTTTCCTCCAGTGTTGGACATCAACGCTGGGCAAAGTACTGTGTGACGTAGTACCAACGTCCATTTGGTACAAGGGGTTAAACACTGTAAAACTCACAATTAAGAAAAAAAAATGAACACACACTGTGCACCAAATGTAATGCAATATTATCACACATTTGTTATTTGAAAAATGTCCACTAGGATGAGTGAGATTATACACCATAATGTGGTATTACCAAAATAACTCTAGCCTAGATTCCAGAACAACTAAATAATATAAATAAAAAAAAAAAATTTTTACACACATACACACACCGGCCACTTTAATAGGTGCACCTGTTCAATTGCTTGGTAACACAAATTGCTAATCAGCCAATCACATTGTAACAACTCAATGCCTTTAGAACAGTACTTCTACGCTGCCTATTTTACACCTCATTTGTGTACTCTCTTCTGTGACAAATGGAACAACTCACGATAAATATCCTGGAAGCAGTTAACAGATGGGAACAGAAGATCCAAGCGTTAATATACCACCATTACCAAGACCTGCAGAGGAGCCTGGAGATTATGCTACAAATGGATCTCCAAAAATCTATAACATGCAGCTTGCCACAACCACAAAGCCCGGTGAGGCCGACAACGCCAGAGGACATAATCCCTCCAGCCCAGCGCAATCTGCGTGACATTTGGGAAACCGCTGTGCATCTACCTGTCATAAAGAGAGAAGTGAGCACACAGTTTACCCCATGTTCCACCTTAGATGCTCAGTGCGGCAGGCCTGTTTCTGTAAGGGAGATCACGGAGTCTCTTCACATTGGACACACGGTCTGCATAGTGGAGCACACCTATCAACTTCAGCACACAGCTCTATATGGGGATGCGAGGAGTGGAGAGGTTTGCTTTGGTCATACCTTTTGGCGGTACTCACAATCTGCCTGTTTATTGGAGCCTGGCCACTCAAATGATTACTTACCCTCTTCTAGAGCCTTTCTTGAGGAGCCAACAGGAGTTGGTTGACAGAAAGCTGCCCATGATACCTTACTGCCTACACCATGCTTGACTCCTCTCTGAATAATCCTGACACTCTTAATTCAGATACCGGGTTCAGACTACTTTGGCACTCCAACCTCAATTCCTTTCATAGCTGGACTAATATGTCTCGATGATAGCCTCTGGGCTTGAACCTTGGGAGCTGTGATTATTGATTATGTTGAGGTTACTTTCCGTAATCTCTCCTAAACAGTATTATAACATGTTAACCATATAGGGGTATGTTACGGTACCAACAGTGTACCAAGGGTTAATACCAGATGAACAATGTCCTGCATAGGGAATCAGCAATTCACAACCCAGCCAGTTTCAGGTTTAAAACAGAATAACCTTTATTAAAGGCTAGATGCCTAGTATTTATACAGGTTTGACCCCAGATGGGGGGGTTGAAAGACTCTTGTACATTTAGATAAAAAGGGGAAGACGCCCTTTTATGAAACAGTAGAATTACATTACTTAAATACTTTACTTAGGCAGATAACAACTTAAACACATTTGGCTTGTCTTATCACCTAGCGTCTGCTCTCTGAGGGTGATTAAACAATGGCCTGTTTATTACTTAAATGTAATTATAGCACACAATAGCTGAGGCCAGCAACTCTGTCTTTAGAAATTAGTTTCTTAGCTAAACACAATTAACTCCTTCAGTCCTGACAGAAGGGTCTGTCACATATCTCCCCCCTTGTGGAACACTCCGGCAGACCCGGCTTGACCCTTTGGCGGGTCAACCTGGGGATGACCGGACTAGGAGGTGGTAGGCATGTCAGTTTGCCAGGACAATCCATCTGTATTCCCGTTATGAGAGAGAATTCCTGTCCATACAAAGAAGGGTTCAACTTCCTCAGTGCCCAGACTAGGGCTAAACAGTCCTTCAAAATCCCATCAGCTTCTTTACGAGTTTTCTGTACCTGCTCTTTATAGGTATCCACAATCCCTTCATACTGACATAGGGTGCCCTTGAGTTGCTGCACCTCACTATGAGCCAGCGTCAGCTTCTCCTCAAGTGTCGCTAAGTTTGTCTTTAATGTTTCATGTCCCACTCTCAAGCTCGTGTTTTCTGCAGTCTGTCGGTGCAGCCTGTCTAGCAGCGATTCACGTTCTAAACATGCTTTTTCCTCTGCGCTCCTCTTCTCCTTCATCAGCGCATTGTAACGGGACTTCCACGTATCAATAGCGGATAGAGATTTACTGAGCTCAGCGTCCTGGGGCTTAGCAGCAGGGGGGTCAGTCTCTGCTGCACGGATCTGAGCACGGGTAGTCACAGGGTTAACATCAGCGGGACCCATGGGAGCATAGGCAGAAACAAGGGGAGCCAAGTCATTTCCAAGAAGAACATCAGCAGGTAAGTCCTTCTTGACCCCCACATTCACAGGTCTAGCGCCCACTCCCCAATCCAAATGTACCCTGGCAACAGGTAGGCTGAACACATCGCCCCCTGCTACCCTCACAGCCACAGTGTCTCCAGTGTACTGTTTCTCAGACACCAAGTTCTTTTGAAGCAAGGTCATGGTAGCACCAGTATCCCGTAGACCACTGACCTTCTTCCCATTCACTTTAACCAGTTGCCGGTTATTCCGGTGGGCAGCTTGCACAAGGTCTGCCTCATGTAGGATGCTCCAGCATTCTTGCGCCTCTACGTAGCGGGCCGCAGGCTGAGAGTTACGTGGGATTCCGCCGGCGGGTCTTCTCCAGGACTGTGCTTGGTTCGCTGCATTTAGGGGACACTCTGGTCTTTTGTGCCCTAGTTGCTTACATCCAAAGCACCAAATAGGCTGTGAGTAGCCCCGTGAATTGAACCGGGCTCTCTGAGGGTAGTTCGTGGCCAGAGGCCGTGTGGTATAGCGGTGCGCCGGGGGTTGGTAACTGGCAGCTGCTGGGGTGACTGGGGGTCTGTACTCCACTCTAGCAGGGGGCTTAGTGGTAGAAGTGTCCAGTTTGCGGGCATCCGTATACTCATCTGCCAAGCGAGCCGCTTCATGCAGGGTGGAGGGTTTACGGTCCCGAACCCACTCTCGAACTCCTGCGGGTAACTTGTCGAAGCAATGTTCCAACAGGAATAGCTGCAGCACCTCTTCCCCAGACACGGCTTGGCACCCCGCTATCCAGTGAGCTGCTGTGCGGTGCACCTTACATGCCCACTCAAGGTAGGAATCTCCAGTTAATTTAACAGTGTCTCTGAACCGCCTTCGGTATGCCTCCGGTGTAACCGCATACCTGGAGAGCAGAGCCTCTTTTACAGTATTATAATCCACGACTTCCTCATCTGGAATGGCCCGAAAAGCCTCACTGGCCCGGCCGGATAATTTTCCGGATAATATCATGACCCAGTCCTCTGCGGGTACCTTGTGTAGTGCACATTGCCTCTCAAAATCTGCAAGGTACCCATCAATCTCTCCTTCTGTTTCCAGGAAGTTTTTAAAAGCTGCAAAATTTACTTTTCTCTTTTCCACTGGGTTTGCTGCAGCGCCGCTTTGGCGAAGTAGGTTGGCCTCCACAGCTGCTATGACCCGGTCGATAATTTCCGCAGATGGGTTGGGGCCATAATGTGCCAGTCTTATTTTAACCGCCCGATCAAAGCTTGCTTCTGCGGGGGTTCTGTCTGCTATGCTGGGCCCATTGGTTCCTTCTGTCCCTGGTACTCTTTCCATCTTAGTCAGTATTGTAATAATCCCCCTCTTCCTGAGGTTACTGGCTTGTGTAGTTGCTCTTCTGGGCGATAAGGTTCATTCCGTCGCTTGCCACCAATGTTACGGTACCAACAGTGTACCAAGGGTTAATACCAGATGAACAATGTCCTGCATAGGGAATCAGCAATTCACAACCCAGCCAGTTTCAGGTTTAAAACAGAATGACCTTTATTAAAGGCTAGATGCCTAGTATTTATACAGGTTTGACCCCAGATCGGGGGGTTGAAAGACTCTTGTACATTTAGATAAAAAGGGGAAGACGCCCTTTTATGAAACAGTAGAATTACATTACTTAAATACTTTACTTAGGCAGATAACAACTTAAACACATTTGGCTTGTCTTATCACCTAGCGTCTGCTCTCTGAGGGTGATTAAACAATGGCCTGTTTATTACTTACAATAAAGAAAGAGACAGATGCGCCACATGGCCCAATATTGTTTGTTCAACACAATAATTATGGTCTAGTCGTGCTAGTATAAACTCACAATTTGAAATGCACTTCAGTTAGTGCAATAGGAGCAGTCTGGGATCAATCACAGTCACCCAGCAGACCGACCTCTAGGGTAGATAGGATTAATCTGTAGTGGAAATATAAAGAGACACAGGGGTGCCTATATGGCCTAGTACAGTTTGGTCCCAAGATATATTACTATATTTAAGTAATATACTCACAATTGGTAAAGCATCTCCAGTGATGCAAATCAGGCAGGATGGGATCAATACAGTCACCCAACAGACTATGACAGGGTTCCCACAGGAAGCAAACAGCAAAGGTCGCAATGAAGGCCAAGGTTTGGTCCAAATAATGCACAAGAGCAAGTGTTTTTATAAAAAAAGTAATATTTACTATATAAAAACAAATAAAAACAAGCGACGCGTTTCTCAGCACACAGGCTGTTTCATCAGGCTTACAACATATAACTAAAACACTTGCTACTTATAGCCAACATATGTATCAGCTTTAATTGGACACACCTGTTAGGGGGGTGGCATGAAGAAATTTCTTTTTAGACTACCCTATCAGCATTCGCTATAGTGGATGACAAGTGTAACTCACATTATAGATCATAACATTGTAATGGTTGATGTGTACCAACAATAGTGTTTGTTTGTTTGTTTAATTCCCCCACTATGTATTCACATATATGTTTATCCATCCAAAGGATCAAAAAATCCTGTTAGGCACCACTGACAAGTGAACTCATATGCGTGATATAGTTGTACAAATTCCCCGTATTAATGGCTCTGCAGTATTAGAGATGCATTAGCTTACTTGAGGTTAGTATTAATATATACTTGCCTTACTTGAGGTTAATATTGTTATATCGTGTGGCGATGTGTCGATAGAAAGTAAACTTTCATATTGGCATTTCCTACGGCGTTCTCTACTTGTTACTGCGCATGCGTGTGATGTCATCTGTCAGTCCCTGTCTTACAGATGCGCATGCGTGTATCCCCTAAGTATCGTAGCGATATTCTGATGCTAATTAGTTTGTTTAGAGAGGTTCTGATACTAAAAGTATATCATGGTGTGCTGGGATAGTTATTAGGATATGCCACTATATTATTTAGATCAACAAACTTTCCTGTAAATAGAGTTAGGGCAAAATCCCATTACGGTTGTAGATATTATCTTCCTCGTCACAGACTAACTATCTATGTTCTTGATCTGAAGTTACCTTTTCCTCAACATAAGTGTAATAGTGATAACTGTGTGATGATGATTAAAACGGTGACAATTTGATAAACTACTAATCTATGTTGTATTATCGGAACTAATTATCAACAGAGGCTATAGATATTCATAAGGCATAAGATAATCTATCGGTGTAGTCTCCTAACCAATTTCCGTGAACTAATGTAATGTGTCTAATGTATAGATTGATAGGGATAAATGTATATAATATGTCTATCTGAAGTGTCTTATGTGTTGTTAAATGTACACTATATTAACATCAGCCCAGTCATAATAGTAACATCCCCCAATAAGGACTTCTATGTTTGCGCGTGTCTATTAATATGGGAATATATATATTACATTATCATCAAACTAAATGAACAAGTGCAATATTGTAGTGATCTGTGGGAAACGCAAGTATGACTAGTGACAGAGAACCCGTTATTGGCTAAATTAATACCCCATAAAGTGTATATTGTGACTATTAGTGCGACATATATTTATATGTAGTATAATCTACATATGTACACCCTAATTATGTGTAGGTGAATTCTAGATGATTTATAAGTGTATACGTGACTGTGTGTATATGTGACTAATATTATGATACATAATATAATTATTATAATAAAAGTATATATAAATATATGCAATAGAGGATTGTGTTAGTGTGTTATATACCAAATCCAATTGATGGTATACTAATAGAAGCACCATTAGTGTCAAAGGCCTATCATATCCTTTGTGTGTATTTTATAAAGGTGTATGTGAAGGTAGGAGGGTATGTGTGATGTATGGAGAAATGAGTAAAAATATATAAAGACTTGCATCATTAAGATAGAGATATGGATATATAATTTACATCATTGGGATAGAGGTATAGATATATAACCCTATTTTTCCCATTTGGCTTGTCTTATCACCTAGCGTCTGCTCTCTGAGGGTGATTAAACAATGGCCTGTTTATTACTTAAATGTAATTATAGCACACAATAGCTGAGGCCAGCAACTCTGTCTTTAGAAATTAGTTTCTTAGCTAAACACAATTAACTCCTTCAGTCCTGACAGAAGGGTCTGTCACAGGGTATTTTCCTGATATATAGTTAGGTTGTCACATATTTTACTTGCCAGTTGCTAGCTCATTCCACGTATCTAGACTTCATAATGGACCATTACTCTAGACTCAAATGTATAGCCTTTTATTAATTTAGTTGTTGATTTACTGTACCGTCCTGATGCTGTGCTTGAGAATGTGGTAACCTTGCGATAAAGACAGCAAATGCCCATCTAGAAGACCTTACTCTGTAATCATACTTAGCCTCTAACATTTTATTCATGTTTGTTCAGACCCTATATTTAGTTTGTAGACATTATACAGTAAGTAGGGTTTTTTTTTTAATTTATCATATAGGTTGCGTTTTTGAGTTGGATTCATAATTGAGTGTAATTCACATTTTCAACACTAGATGGCTATAACAACATATCAGATAGAACTATGTTAATTATAATGTAAATATTTCTTTATGCATTGAGAAAATATTATTCTTTTAGCCACCATAAGCAACTTACCATCTAGGCTCAGCACTTGTAAGTATGCCATTACATTTTAAAGGTCTTTTTTTTTCTTCTTTATGCTGGAAAAGGATGCTTCTCTGATGTAGTCCTCACATGCTAGTTAAATAACCAGCTCTAGATCTTGTTTCCCTTTGCTATTTTTCTATTATATATTGACATAGCTTTTAACTTATCTTAGCAACATTTTTGAATATAGATAGCATATGATTTATAAGTGTACAGGGACATAGGAGGGGCACCTTTTGGAGTCCCTGCTCCAACTGCATTCATGTGTTAAGCCATTATTTGGGTAACCCTGCACTGTATATACAATGTTCTCTAATGTTTGATCTTGCACTGTCCATGCAGTTGGGTTCTTTAATATGCACTTAAAGTTTTTATATAATGTGTAATGTTTTGTCTTCAACACTGGTATAATGGGCTGCTGTATTGAATGTGTTAGAATAGATTGTGCTAATAACCTCAGACCTGCTTTATGCCTGATAGATGATAATATTTAGTTCTTACATACCAAGTTCTACATGGATCTTAACATTTTCCCACTTTTTTGAATATTTTAGTATCTCCAGCCAACCTAATTTAAGCCTGTGGTATAGACCTTATTTACCCCTCTAAAACTACCCAGTAAGATTTAGGCTTAGAGCTAATTTCATACAACAGGGATATTATACCCAGAGAGGCACCAGCTATTTTCTTTTATCATTTTTGATCACATACTTCCTAATATTTAATGCCAGCTCTTACCTAATATATTTTATCTTGTTAAAGTACTCAGTACTCGCTATATAATGTTTAATTTTCAAAGATAGTCCTTTCCTAAAAAGTTATAATCTATATCATATGGTTGAACAGTAGATAGGTTATATAAAAATATAATGAGGTTCATTATCTGAGACCCAAGAGTGGTCTCCTCTTATCTGAGATTACCCTCTATTATTTTGCATTCACTGCAATATTGTGTCACCTAGCGGGTATATAGTTTATTAGGCAATTATCTATTGTAGTACATGTGTAATTTGTCATAAGAATATATGATGCACTTTTCTGTTTATCCTGGTTGTATATGGTGAATTTATGTTTCTGTATCACTTATGGACAAATACTGCTTGTATGCCTTGATTTGAACCTCAATTAAAAAAAAAAAAAAAACTGCTGATCTACTGGGATTTCCACGCACAACCATCTCTAGGGTTTACAGAGAATGGTCCAAAAAAGAGATAATATCCAGTGAGGGGCAGATGTGTGGACGAAAATACCTTATTGATGACAGAGATGAGTGGGCAGACTGGTTCAAGATGATAGAAAAAGCAACAGTAGCTCAAATAACCACTCATAACAACCAAGGTATGCAGAATACCATCTCTGAACACACAACACGTCGAACCTTGAAGCAAATGGGCTACAGCAGCAGAAGACCACACCAGGTGCCACTCCTGTCAGCTAAGAGCACGAAACTGAGGCTACAATTCGCACAGGCTCATCAAAACTGGGCAATAGAAGATTGGAAAAACATTGCCTGTTCTGAGGTCTCAATTTCAGCTGTAACATTCAGATGTTAGGGTCAGAATTTGGTGTAAACATGAAAGCATGGATCCATCCTACCTTGTAACAACGGTTCAGGCTGCTGGTGTTGTAATGGTGTGGGGGATATTTTCTTGGCACACTTTGGGCCCCTTAGTACCAATTGAGCATTATGTTAATGCCACGGCCTACCTGAGTATTGTTGCTGACCGTGTCTATCCCGTTATGACTACAGTGTACCCATCTTCTGATGGCAACTTCCAGCAGGATAATGCACCATGTCACAAAGCTCAAATAATCTCAAACAATGAGTACACTATACTCCAATGGTCCACAGTCACCAGATCTTAATCCAATAGAGCACCTTTGGGATGTGGTGGAACGGGAGATTCGCATCATGGATGTGCAGCCGGCAAATCTGCAGCAACTGCGTGATGCTATCATGTCAATATGGACCAATATGGTGTTTCCAACACCTTGTTGAATCTATGCCACAAAGAATTATGGCAGTTCTGATGGCAAAAGGAGTCTAACCCGGTACTAGCAAGGTGTTCCTAATAAAATGGCCTGTGAGTGTGTGTGTGTATATATATATATATTTGCAATTCAGTTAAGATTGACATCTTATTCCTTGTTTATTGACATATATTGAACCGAAAGTATTATGTTGGAAAAAGTGTGTATGATTGCAATACTAATAACACATAATTTGCCGTTTTTCCATCAGGAATCCGGTATAATAGATGGTAACTTTCTAAGACCCTTTATTGGCTAGATGTTTTATTCTTAACCTTGAGACCCAGAGGCATGGGTTTGAATAAGATGCCTAAATTGGAAACTACCACTTATATTTTAAAATGCATTTTAAGTTATTTGTTTTTTTTTAATTTGCATTAATTTGTGTCCTTCATTTATCATAAATTGTGTTTGTGAGGAAGTTAAATTGGTATTGTGTGTTTTTAACTAACCAAATTATTTTTTAATTACTACACCTGAGAAACCTAAAGCCGGTTTAGAAAGCATGATGCAATCACTCAATCAGGAATGCCGGCTGGATTTAAATATTGTGAACTGGATATGGAACAGACTCCTTGAAAAAGCTAACAACAGTTGGTGAAAACATAATTTATGCTTACCAGATAAATTCCTTTCCTTCCGGATAGGGAGAGTCCATGGCTTCATTCCTTACTGTTTGGAAATACAACACCTGGCCACCAGGAGGAGGCAAAGACACCCCAGCCAAAGGCTTAAATATCCCTCCCACTTCCTCATTACCCCAGTCATTCTGCCGAGGGAACAAGGAAAAGTAGAAACATTAATAACATAAATGGTACCAAAAAGAATAAAATAAATAACAGGGGACCACCCATAGACAAAAAAAACAAAAAAAAAAAAAACGGGCAGGGGCCGTGAATTCTCCCTATCTGGAAGGAAAGGAATTTATCTGGTAAGCATAAATTATGTTTTCCTTCCTAAGATAGGAAGAGTCCACGGCTTTATTCCTTACTGTTGGGAAAACTATACCCAAGCTCCAGAGGACACTGAATGAATAACAAGAGGGAACAAAAGGAAGAGACAGACCCTATTCTGAGGGCACCACAGACTGCAAAACTTTTCTCCCGAAAGCTGCTTCAGCCAAAGCAAAAACATTAATCTTGTAAAAATTATAAAAAGTATGCAAGTAGGACCAGGTAGCAGCCTTACAAATCTGATCCATAGAGGCCTCGTTCTTAAACGACCAAGTGGAAGCCACTGCTCTAGTGGAATGAGCCATTATCCTCTCAGGAGAACTATATCCCGCTGTCTTGTAAGCTAAGCGGATGACACTCCTTAACCAAAAAGATAGGGAAGTCCAAGTAGCCTTCTGCCCCTTACGCTTCCCTGAATAGACAACAAAGAGGAAGATTGTCTAAACTCCTTAGTAGCCTGAAGATAGAACTTCAAGACGCGAACCACATCCAAATTGTGAAGTAAGCGTTCCTTCGATGAAGAAGGATTAGGACACAAGGAAGGAGCCACAATCTCCTGATTGATGTTGTGATCTGACACAACCATAGGAAGAAAACCTAATTTAGTACGTAAAACTGCCTTATCTGCATGAAAAATCAGATAAGGGGGCTCACTTTGCAAAGCAGAGATCTCAGAAACTCTGTGCGCAGAGGCAATAGCCAATAAAGAGAGAACCTTCAAAGATAATTTATCATCAACGGAATGCAGAGGCTCAAACGGAACCTGTTGCAAAACCCGAAGAACAAGATTTAGGCTCCAAGGAGGAGCCCCAGATCTAAACACAGGTCTGATCCTAATCAGAGCCTTAACAAAAGGACTGCACGTCTGGAATCCCAGCTAGTCTCTTGTGCAATAAAACCGATAGGGTCAAAATCTGTCCCCTCAGGGAGCTAGCAGAAAGGCCCTCTGGGCCAGGAAAAAAAACACTGTTCACACTTGAATAAGTAGGTCCTCCACAACTTGTGGTAGATACGCAGAGTAACTGGTTTACGAGCTTGAATAAGAGTATCAATGACACACTCAGAGAAACCTCTCTTGGCTAAGACTAAGCATTCAATCTCCACGCAGTCAGCCTCAGAGAATCTAGATTTTGTTGAACTAATGGACCTTGTATCAGCAGGTCTCTGCGACAAGGTAACTTCCACGGAGGAGATGAGGACATCCCCACTAGATCCGCAAACCACGTCCTTTGCGGCCACCACTCAAGGAAGAAGCAGTAATGGAGGAAAAAGATATACGAGTTTGAACCTGCAGGGCACTGCTAGTGCAACTTTTAGATCCGCTTGGGGATCCCTCAACCTTGACCCATACCTGGGTAGCTTGGTATTGAGACGGGACGCTATGAGATCCATCCCCCACTTGCTGCATATCTCTGCAAACACCTCGGGATGGAGAGACCATTCCCCTGGATGGAATGATTGCCTGCTGAGAAAATCCGACTCCCAGTTGTCCACACCCGGAATATGGATAGCTGACAGTGAACAGCTGCGGGCCTCCGCCCACTCCAGAATCTGAAATACTTCATCGCCAAGGAACTTCTCGTTCCCCCCTGATGGTTGATGTAAGTCACCGAGGTTCGAGGTTATATTCTCTGATTGGAATCTGATAAACTGGGACGAACCCAGAAGTGGCCAAGCCTTCAAGAATGCCTGTAGTTCCAAAATATTGATTGGGGTGGAAGACTCCTCCTGATTCCACAACCCCTGTGCCTTCCTGGTCCCCCAAACGGCTCCCCATCTGGATAGGCTTGCATCCGTAGTCACAATCTCCCAGGATCGTCTTAATGAGCATGTCTGTCGAGACAGATGATCTGGACAGAGCCACTAAGAGCGATTCTCTTGACCAGCTGTCTAATACAATGTGTTGAGACAGATCTGAATGATCGCCGTTCCACTACCACAGCATGCACAGTTGTAAAGGTCTTAAAAGGAACCTTGCAAAAGTAATGATGTCCATGCAGGACACCATGAGACCAATCACCTCCATACACTGAGCCACAGAGGGACTCAAGGAGGTCCGGAGAACAAGACATGTCTAAGTTAGCTTGCAACATCTCTGGTCTGTTAGAAATATCCTCATGGATATGGAATCAATTATAGTACCCAGGAATTCCACCCAGGTACTTGGGATAAGAGAACTATTTTCCAAGTTTATCTTCCATCCATGTGATCGAAGAAGACTGAGAAGGGACTCCGAGAATTCTTCCGCAAGACTAAAGGATGGTGTTTGCACCAGAATATCGTCCAAGTATGGGACTACTGCAATACCCTGAGTTCCTGCAACGGCTAGAAGAGCCCCCAGAACCTTCATAAAGATTCTTGGAGCAGACGCTAGGCCAAACGGAAGGGCAATGAACTGGAAGTGCTGGTCCAGGAATGCAAACCTCAGGAACGGAAAGTGTTTCCTGTGGATTGGAACATGATGGTAAGCGTCCTTCAGATCTATAGTGGTCATAAGCTGGCCCTCCTGAATTAAAGGAAGGATGGACCTTATCTCCATCTTGAAGGAAGGGACACCGAGAAATTTGTTTAAGCACTTTAGGTCCAGAATTGGGCGGAAAGTTCCCTCCTTCTTTGGGACCACAGAAAGGTTTGAATAAAACCCCAAACCTCTTTCTTCGATAGGCACCAGGACCACAACTGAGGATAGATACCGAACGCAGCCTAGAAAGGCATCCCTCTTTTCTGGTCTGGTAGACAGATTCGAGAAAAGGAATCTGCCCCTTGGCGGATGAGATTTGAAGTCTATCTTGTATCCCTGAGATACCACCTCCAGTACCCACAGATCCTGTACGTCCTTGAACCAGGCATCTGCAAAAAGAGACAGTCTGCCCCCTACATAATCCGATCCAGGATCGGGGGCCGCCCCTTCCTGCCGATTTGTTTTCGTTGGGCTTCTTATTTTGCTTGGATTTATTCCAGGACTGAGCCGGCTTCCAAGTACTCTTGGGTTGCTCGTGCTTGGAGGAGGATTGTTATCGTATTAGAATATTGTCGTTCCTCAGAATTGTTTTTCTTACATTGCGGCAGGAAGACACCCTTGCCTCCGATAACCGTAGAAATAATGGAGTCCAGGCCTGTACCAAATAAAATATTTCCCTTGAAGGGAAGAGAAAGGAGTCTGGACTTAGAAGTCATATCCGCAGACCAATTCTTTCCCATTTGTTCTTAATAATGTTCGCCATCTTAACTGGCACAGAAAAAGTCAAAGGAACTTTCCTGTCTTCGTAAAATCTGTCTAATTTAGGTATCATAGGTTCTTCAGGCAGCACTGCCTATGGAACCTCTAATGTAGACAGAACCTCCTTTAATAAAAAACGCAAGTGCTCAATTTTAAATCTAAAGGACAGTTCCTCCACAGCAGGAGGCTTAGATGTTAAAGGGACACTCAAGTCAAAATGAAACTTCATGATTCAGATAGAGCATGCAATTTTAAACAACTCTCCAATTTACTTCCATTAACAAAATGTACACAGTCTTTTTATATTTACACTTTTTGAGTCACCAACTCCTACTGAGCATGTGCAAGAATTCACAGCATATACGTGTATGCATTTGTGATTGGCTGATGGCTATCACATGATACAGGGGGAGTGGAAATAGACATAACTTTGCGATTTATTTAATACAAATCTGCTACTAATTTGAAGTTCAGACTAAGTGCTATTGTATTGTCTTCTTATCATGCATTTGTTGATTATGCAAATCTACTGTATTGACTGGTCCTTTAAGGACTCCGACCCAGAAAGTTCACCCTCTGAAGCTACAAAGGTTGACTCATCATCAGATAACTGGGACATAATAGATAGCTAAATCGGAAATATATTTAGATGACTCCGGCTCAGGAGGGCTATGTTTAACTTCTCTCTTGTGTTTGTTAGAGCGAGGTTTGTAACTGCACTGCAAAGTGCGCAGGAGGAAGGCCCTCTCTGGATGGAGGTTTAGATGTGCTATGGGGAACTGCATTATGTGGATAATGTAGCAAGGGTAGTAACCTCACGGAACGCCGAGTCCTGAGAGGTAGACGGCTCAGAGGGACTAAGAGCCTTAGCAGGCTTGTTTACCTTCTTAGACTTTATAACAGTGTTAAGGCATGTGGAACATAATTGAGTGGGCGAGGAAAACCACGGCCTCCTCAAAATATAAACAGGTATGATTTAGTACAGAAGGAGTACCTTTTAACATGTCAGAGTCCTCCATAGCTCAGGTTATACCCACAGAAGGACACAAATAAAAAACAGAATTTATGTTTACCTGATAAATTACTTTCTCCAACGGTGTGTCCGGTCCACGGCGTCATCCTTACTTGTGGGATATTCTCCTCCCCAACAGGAAATGGCAAAGAGCCCAGCAAAGCTGGTCACATGATCCCTCCTAGGCTCCGCCTTCCCCAGTCATTCGACCGACGTAAAGGAGGAATATTTGCATAGGAGAAATCATATGATACCGTGGTGACTGTAGTTAAAGAAAATAAATTATCAGACCTGATTAAAAAACCAGGGCGGGCCGTGGACCGGACACACCGTTGGAGAAAGTAATTTATCAGGTAAACATAAATTCTGTTTTCTCCAACATAGGTGTGTCCGGTCCACGGCGTCATCCTTACTTGTGGGAACCAATACCAAAGCTTTAGGACACGGATGAAGGGAGGGAGCAAATCAGGTCACCTAAATGGAAGGCACCCAAAAATATCAACGGAATGTAAGGGTTCAAACGGAACCCCCTGAAGAACTGAAAGAACTAAATTGAGACTCCAAGGAGGAGTCAGAGGTTTGTAAACAGGCTTGATTCTAACCAGAGCCTGAACAAAGGCTTGAACATCTGGCACAGCTGCCAGCTTTTTGTGAAGTAACACAGACAAGGCAGAAATCTGTCCCTTCAAGGAACTTGCAGATAATCCTTTCTCCAATCCTTCTTGAAGAAAGGATAGAATCTTAGGAATTTTTACCTTGTCCCAAGGGAATCCTTTAGATTCACACCAACAGATATATTTTTTCCATATTTTGTGGTAAAGTTTTCTAGTTACAGGCTTTCTGGCCTGAACAAGAGTATCAATAACAGAATCTGAGAACCCTCGCTTTGATAAGATCAAGCGTTCAATCTCCAAGCAGTCAGTTGGAGTGAAACCAGATTCGGATGTTCGAACGGACCCTGAACAAGAAGGTCTCGTCTCAAAGGTAGCTTCCATGGTGGAGCCGATGACATATTCACCAGGTCTGCATACCAAGTCCTGCGTGGCCACGCAGGAGCTATCAAGATCACCGATGCCCTCTCCTGATTGATCCTGGCTACCAGCCTGGGGATGAGAGGAAACGGCGGGAATACCTAAGCTAGTTTGAAGGTCCAAGGTGCTACTAGTGCATCTACTAGAGTCGCCTTGGGATCCCTGGATCTGGACCCGTAGCAAGGAACCTTGAAGTTCTGACGAGAGGCCATCAGATCCATGTCTGGAATGCCCCACAGTTGAGTAATGTGGGCAAAGATTTCCGGATGGAGTTCCCACTCCCCCGGATGTAATGTCTGACGACTCAGAAAATCCGCTTCCCAATTTTCCACTCCTGGGATGTGGATTGCAGACAAGTGGCAGGAGTGAGTCTCCGCCCATTGAATGATTTTGGTCACTTCTTCCATCGCCAGGGAACTCCTTGTTCCCCCCTGATGGTTGATGTACGCAACAGTCGTCATGTTGTCTGATTGAAACCGTATGAACTTGGCCTTTGCTAGCTGAGGCCAAGCCTTGAGAGCATTGAGTATCGCTCTCAGTTCCAGAATATTTATCGGTAGAAGAGATTCTTCCCGAGACCAAAGACCCTGAGCTTTCAGGGGTCCCCAGACCGCGCCCCAGCCCATCAGACTGGCGTCGGTCGTGACAATGACCCACTCTGGTCTGCGGAAGCTCATCCCCTGTGACAGATTGTCCAGGGACAGCCACCAACGGAGTGAATCTCTGGTCCTCTGATTTACTTGTATCGTCGGAGACAAGTCTGTATAGTCCCCATTCCACTGACTGAGCACGCACAGTTGTAATGGTCTTAGATGAATGCGCGCAAAAGGAACTATGTCCATTGCCGCTACCATCAAACCTATTACTTCCATGCACTGCGCTATGGAAGGAAGAGGAACGGAATGAAGTATTTGACAAGAGTTTAGAAGTTTTGTTTTTCTGGCCTCTGTCAGAAAAATCCTCATTTCTAAGGAGTCTATTATTGTTCCCAAGAAGGGAACCCTCGTTGACGGAGATAGAGAACTCTTTTCTACGTTCACTTTCCATCCGTGAGATCTGAGAAAGGCCAGGACAATGTCCGTGTGAGCCTTTGCTAGAGGAAGGGACGACGCTTGAATCAGAATGTCGTCCAAGTAAGGTACTACTGCAATGCCCCTTGGTCTTAGCACCGCTAGAAGGGACCCTAGTACCTTTGTGAAAATCCTTGGAGCAGTGGCTAATCCGAACGGAAGTGCCACGAACTGGTAATGCTTGTCCAGGAATGCGAACCTTAGGAACCGATGATGTTCCCTGTGGATAGGAATATGTAGATACGCATCCTTTAAATCCACCGTGGTCATGAATTGACCTTCCTGGATGGAAGGAAGAATTGTTCGAATGGTTTCCATTTTGAACGATGGAACCCTGAGAAACTTGTTTAGGATCTTGAGATCTAAGATTGGTCTGAACGTTCCCTCTTTTTTGGGAACTACGAACAGATTGGAGTAGAACCCCATCCCTTGTTCTCCTAATGGAACAGGATGAATCACTCCCATTTTTAACAGGTCTTCTACACAATGTAAGAATGCCTGTTTTTTTATGTGGTCTGAAGACAATTGAGACCTGTGGAACCTCCCCCTTGGGGGAAGCCCTTTGAATTCCAGAAGATAACCTTGGGAGACTATTTCTAGCGCCCAAGGATCCAGAACATCTCTTGCCCAAGCCTGAGCGAAGAGAGAGAGTCTGCCCCCCACCAGATCCGGTCCCGGATCGGGGGCCAACATCTCATGCTGTCTTGGTAGCAGTGGCAGGTTTCTTGGCCTGCTTTCCCTTGTTCCAGCCTTGCATTGGTCTCCAGGCTGGCTTGGCTTGAGAAGTATTACCCTCTTGCTTAGAGGACGTAGCACTTGGGGCTGGTCCGTTTCTACGAAAGGGACGAAAATTAGGTTTATTTTTGGCCTTGAAAGACCTATCCTGAGGAAGGGCGTGGCCCTTGCCCCCAGTGATATCAGAGATAATCTCTTTCAAGTCAGGGCCAAACAGCGTTTTCCCCTTGAAAGGAATGTTAAGCAATTTGTTCTTGGAAGACGCATCCGCTGACCAAGATTTTAACCAAAGCGCTCTGCGCGCCACAATAGCAAACCCAGAATTTTTCGCCGCTAACCTAGCCAATTGCAAAGTGGCGTCTAGGGTGAAAGAATTAGCCAATTTGAGAGCACGGATTCTGTCCATAATCTCCTCATAAGAAGGAGAATTACTAGTGATCGCCTTTTCTAGCTCATCGAACCAGAAACACGCGGCTGTAGTGACAGGGACAATGCATGAAATTGGTTGTAGAAGGTAACCTTGCTGAACAAACATCTTTTTAAGCAAACCTTCTAATTTTTTATCCATAGGATCTTTGAAAGCACAACTATCTTCTATGGGTATAGTGGTGCGTTTGTTTAGAGTAGAAACCGCCCCCTCGACCTTGGGGACTGTCTGCCATAAGTCCTTTCTGGGGTCGACCATAGGAAACAATTTTTTAAATATGGGGGGAGGGACGAAAGGTATACCGGGCCTTTCCCATTCTTTATTTACAATGTCCGCCACCCGCTTGGGTATAGGAAAAGCTTCGGGGGGCCCCGGGACCTCTAGGAACTTGTCCATTTTACATAGTTTCTCTGGGAAGACCAAATTCTCACAATCATCCAGAGTGGATAACACCTCCTTAAGCAGAGCGCGGAGATGTTCCAACTTAAATTTAAATGTAATCACATCAGGTTCAGCTTGTTGAGAAATTTTCCCTGAATCTGAAATTTCTCCCTCAGACAAAACCTCCCTGGCCCCCTCAGACTGGTGTAGGGGCCCTTCAGAAACAATATCATCAGCGTCCTCATGCTCTTCAGTATTTTCTAAAACAGAGCAGTCGCGCTTTCGCTGATAAGTGGGCATTTTGGCTAAAATGTTTTTGATAGAATTATCCATTACAGCCGTTAATTGTTGCATAGTAAGGAGTATTGGCGCGCTAGATGTACTAGGGGCCTCTTGTGTGGGCAAGACTGGTGTAGACGAAGGAGGGGATGATGCAGTACCATGCTTACTCCCCTCACTTGAGGAATCATCTTGGGCATCATTTTCTCTAAATTTTGTGTCACATAAATCACATCTATTTAAATGAGAAGGGACCTTGGCTTCCCCACATTCAGAACACAGTCTATCTGGCAGTTCAGACATGTTAAACAGACATAAACTTGATAACAAAGTACAAAAAACGTTTTAAAATAAAACCGTTACTGTCACTTTAAATTTTAAACTGAACACACTTTATTACTGCAATTGCGAAAAAGTATGAAGGAATTGTTCAAAATTCACCAAAATTTCACCACAGTGTCTTAAAGCCTTAAAAGTATTGCACACCAAATTTGGAAGCTTTAACCCTTAAAATAACGGAACCGGAGCCGTTTTTATATTTAACCCCTTTACAGTCCCTGGTATCTGCTTTGCTGAGACCCAACCAAGCCCAAAGGGGAGTACGATACCAAATGACGCCTTCAGAAAGTCTTTTCTATGTATCAGAGCTCCTCACACATGCATCTGCAGGTCATGCTTCTCAAAAACAAGTGCGCAATACAGGCGCGAAAATGAGACTCTGCCTATGATTAGGGAAAGCCCCTAGAGAATAAGGTGTCCAATACAGTGCCTGCCGGTTATTTTACAAAATTCCCAAGATTAAAATAATTCCTCAAGGCTATGGAGTATAAAATATGTTTATATATAAATCGATTTAGCCCAGAAAATGTCTACAGTCTTAAAAAGCCCTTGTGAAGCCCTTATTTACTGTCTGTAATAAAATGGCTTACCGGATCCCATAGGGAAAATGACAGCTTCCAGCATTACATCGTCTTGTTAGAATGTGTCATACCTCAAGCAGCAAAAGTCTGCTCACTGTTCCCCCAACTGAAGTTAATTCCTCTCAACAGTCCTGTGTGGAAACAGCCATCGATTTTAGTAACGGTTGCTAAAATCATTTTCCTCTTACAAACAGAAATCTTCATCTCTTTTCTGTTTCAGAGTAAATAGTACATACCAGCACTATTTTAAAATAACAAACTCTTGATTGAATAATAAAAACTACAGTTAAACACTAAAAAACTCTAAGCCATCTCCGTGGAGATGTTGCCTGTACAACGGCAAAGAGAATGACTGGGGAAGGCGGAGCCTAGGAGGGATCATGTGACCAGCTTTGCTGGGCTCTTTGCCATTTCCTGTTGGGGAGGAGAATATCCCACAAGTAAGGATGACGCCGTGGACCGGACACACCTATGTTGGAGAAACGTTTTTTTTTTTTATTATAGAAAACTGCATCTTTATACTCCCAATGGCTGGGGCACTCACCACCTTCCAGACTCAGACAGTTAATAGAGGAAACGCTCTCCTCAGGTTCAAGTATCAGCCGGAATGGAGGAAATGAACATAGACCCACATGGAGTGCAAGACAGTACTTTCCATGTTATTACAAGTACAGAAAGTAATAGGAGCTGTGCAACACTTTCAAAAACGAAAGTGAAACTTAAAAGTAAACCCTATTTGTTCCAGCCAAAAACACACAGTCTATCAGCCCAGGAAAAAAAATCACACAAAGCAGCATGTAAATAATACACTTATTAATTAACCCCAACTGTTCAATAAACCCCCTTGAGAAAATATTAACCCAGGATCCATGCTGTGGAACAGAACACAGCCTTTCAAGTGTGACAGTCTTAAACCAGCGCTCCTGACATGGACTTGAGTGAGAGAAAGCAGGCAGTGAAACTCGTCAACACTAATTGCTAAGGAGCTGTTAGCAGTAGTCTGGATGGTTTCGCAGAAAAACTTTCCCTGCATCTCCAGACTTTAACTTTCATCAACACTCTCACTGAGAGGTTGACATGACTACTTAAAACTCCAGTCCTATCTCGAAGGGAAGATACCCTTTTTCAGGACTCTCCAAATCTTCTGCCACTTCTCTGCCACCTCCTAACATGACGAAAAGGCAAAGAATGACTGGGGTAATGAGGAAGTGGGAGGGATATTTAAGCCTTTGGCTGGTGTGTCTTTGCCTCCTCCTGGTGGCCAGGTGTTGTATTTCCCAACAGTAAGGAATGAAGCCGTGGACTCTCTCTTAGAAAGGAAACAGTCTTTTAAACATTGTGCAAATTGGTCACAAAAAGACTACAGATACAGTGTGGAGCTTCATGCGGTCTGTAACAACGGACGATCACACGCATAGTATGCTTTGTATGTTTGTACCCGTTACCCTCTTCGTGATCTACAAGAACTTTGGCTTTTGGTTTTTAATAAATTGTACATTTGCTTTAAGCATTTGTCTGTGTCTGTATCTAGTCTACCTGGGGTCTGCACAATAGAGTCAATTATCTTGAACTGTTAAAGCTCTAACTAGTGCGAGTATTCTGGGCCTGTCTTCCATCTGGAGAGTTAACATTTACACAGTATTATGCTATGATGTGTTTCTTTTTCTTCCTTTTGAGAAACATCGCTTGAAACTATTTGTATTTGTGGGACCGTCTCCATTAAAGACTATTTTCACTTTGGATATATTCCTGCATATTGGTCTGTATTATCACTATTTGTGTGTGGCTTTTAGATTATTTTCTGTGTTAACATAATTATTGTGAATATATATATATATATTTTTTTTTTTTTTTTTTTACTTACCCAATGCTTAAAAATGCCACAGCAGAACACCACTTTCTAATGCCACACAAGATCTCCTTATATCTTATGTAAGAAAAATCATTACTGGGTGTTTAAGTTTATTTTTGTTGCTTCTGTTTTGAAAACAAAGACCTGTTGACAACGTATTTTTCACATTTAAAAAGGATACTGAACCCAACTTTTTTATTTGATGATTCAGATAGAGCATGCAATTTTAAACAACTTTCTAATTAACTCCCATTATCAATTTTTCTTTGTTCTTTTTGGTATCTTTATTTGAAAAAGCAGGAATGTAAGTTTACGAGCAGGCCATCTTTGGTTCAGCACCTGGGTAGTGCTTGCTGATTGGTGGCTAGATGCGTTTAACAAAGAAAATTGAATTATAGGAGTAAATTAGAAAAGTTGCTTAAAATTGCATGCTCTATCTGAATCATAAAAGAAAAAAATGTGGGTTCAGTATACCTTTAAGAGAACCTTAAAAACAATGTATTAAAATGTAAAAACATAGATGAACTCAGATTTTTAAAACGATTGAAGTTGTACGCAAATTAAATAAGATACATCTAAAAAATATTAAAGCAATAAAATAATTATTTTTAAAAAATATAAACAAAACAAACTTATTGATCTGCATGTATGTTTAGAGTTTCTTAATTTTTATAAACATCAGCTTTTTACTAAGATTGTGAAAAAATAAAGGAAATGTATAAAATTGAATTACTGCATTTCAAATCATCGACACTGAAGTACTACGCTGTTCATATAAAAAAAAAAAAAAACACAACTATAAGCAGCTACTGCCATGTAGTGGTAATTTGGTATCCCTGCGCTTGTTTCAAATCTATAAAATAGCAGGACATTGTGGCTTCAAATTCTACTTCAGAATCAATTTTCGTCCATCTATATAAATATAAAATATTATGAGTATAAAGACAGAAGGGAAAATTAATCTTCCAAATGCTAGTATACCCCTGCAACAAGAAACCAGTTTACACCCTAGTCTTTGTACATTTAATTTCTTGCTAATAAAGTTTTATAGCTGGCCACCTAAGCAGCAGGCTCCTGGAAGGTGACAGTAAAATGTGTTTAAGTCTTAGGGATAATTTTAGGTTCTTTATATGGGAATGGGCTTAAACCAACAAGAACAAGGAATCCCTGGCAGGTAGAAATATTTAGACTGGATTTAAATCACTCATTGTATAATTTGGCAGTATTTAATTTCTCTCCCAAGATGTGAAGAACAAAATGGTAATGAAACAGCTATTGAGATGAATTTGTGCTTAAAGGGACACGATAACCAAATGTTGAAGTACTTGAAAGTGATGCAACAAATCTGTAAAAAGCAGAGTAGAAAATATCACCTGAACATCTCTATGTAAAACCTACATATTTTTTCCTCAATTTCCCCAGTAGGCACTTCCCATTGTAAAGGGACTTTAAGCAACGAATCAGGACGCTTGTCCCAAGATTTTCAAGAATGCATCTGTAATGTGCAGGGACAGTTAAGTAATTTCCCTCCTCCGATTTTACTATGAAATCTCATGAGATCACAGTAAAGCAAAAGTGTGATGTCAGCACTGATGAAGCTGATTGGCTGCCCCCCCCCCCCCGCACATCATGCAGCTGACATAGCTGTAGGATAACTGCTCACAGAGCACTTAGTATTGTAAGCTGAAGAAATGTTTAAATGTTTTCCTTTTTTGCATAGAGATAAGGTTATATTTTCTGATCAGCTTTTTACAAATATCCTGCATCACTTTCAAGTGATTTAGCATATGTGTATTGTGTCCCTTTAATAAAGTGGCAGCTATATTATATTAAGCTTTATTAATAAGAGGTTTGTTGAGCAGAATAAAGTCTGCCCACAATTTACATAAAATGACACAATACAACAAACTAAAATGATTAAAATGTATTGAATATTAGATTTATTATAAAATAAGAAATTAAAAAATGTTTACAAACAATTTCACTTATTTAGCATCTGAGAAGGTAATTTTTGTGGAGCGTTTACATGCTCTCATAAGGGCATATGATTTCACCAATAGCAACCCTGCCACTCTAGGTTTAACCCACAAAAAAGGGCAAACTGCTGGTCCCGAGTGGAAACGGTCAGTGAGCCAATCAGCAGTGGCAGTTACATAGATGGATTGTGCAGCTGAGTTTGCCGATTCGCTCATCAGCTGTTTTCACTTCAGACCTGCTGTTCCCAGCAGCTCCTTAATGACACTTTAACCCCACGCAAAAGGGGTTAAACACATAGTTAAAACATTCAAGTTGCTAGTGATAAATTCACATCCACTAACATTAAAGCATGTCATATTTCTATTATATTGGCTCTTGATTAAGATAAATATTTGATTTGAATAATACATTTAATATTGTAAAATTAGTTGTCAGGTCTACTGATGTGCGTTACAAGCAAATGATCTATGTTAGCAGTCCTTCTTGGTTCTCAGTTTATATATGTTTAGGACGTGAGTGTCTCCAGTCTCTTATTATACAACTCGTGCAGCTTTTCCCCCCAGTTCTCTGCATCCTTATGACCCTCAATACTGAGCTTCCAGTTCAGTGGCATCTGCTCCACGCCATGGTATGCTCCAGCGATTGCTCCAGCCATGGTGGCAATAGTGTCTGTGTCACCCCCCAGAGATATACAAAATGTAATAGTGCGCTGCAGGCTGTTGTATTCTTTAGGTAGCTCATCTACAGGTTCCATGTAACGCAGGAATGAGTAGATTGCAGTAGGAACCGACTCCAGGGCAGCAATCCCATTACCTAAATGGAGAAAAACAGCTGCCTTTGATATATTTATTGGAAGGGATGCACTTGTTCAGTAACAATATCTTCATAAGCAGAAGAACTTATCTAGACTGAAGTATTACTTGATCTTAAAATGTTGATCCTCTCTGAACCATTTTAAAAGTTATAGATACAATTAGGTGCAAACCTTTGTCATTTTCATATCACTATTTTATAAAAAAAGGGACAAGTAAGACAAAACATGAATCACTGTTATGCTGCATATCTGTAAAATACTGATTACAAAATGTATCTGTATAAAAAAAAGCAACATAGCGCAAAACTTCCTCAATAAATTACATCCCACTGTAGAAGAAATGAAAGCATCCAAATCTAACAAGATCACAGCAAAACAAAGTGCGACATTAACAATGGATGCTGCTGATTGGCTATTGCCATACAAATTACAGTAGGAAAAGTAACTGAAGGGCAAATACTCACAAAACACTTAGGGCTAGATTATGAGTGGTAAGTAGCGCAGCATTTTTAAATTTTATATTATATATATATATATATATATATATATATATATATATATATATATATATATATATATATATATATATATATATATATATATATATACACACACATATACATACAAACAGCAATTAGTGTGTATGCACTCCCACTATCTTAAAACAACTACCAGGGTGCTCTTGTGGATAATGCAAGATTTGTGAAAAAAGCACTCACTGGTCCAGCGACGTCTGTGACAACAAAAAAAAAACTTTTATTAATGTGACGTTTCGGGACAGAACAAGTCCCTTCCTCTGACAAACAAAATCAGCCTTTTAACAGGCCCCAAAAATCCTTCCCAAGAGAACAGCCAATCAAGACCTTTCAAATAACAAACCCCCTAAGAGAACCAATGAACATTGTGACAGCCTCCCAATGTTAAAACCAATATACATCTTAAAACCTAAATGTAATGTGCATGTTTCATGATAAACCCTCAAACCAAACTCTCCAGGGAGTGATCAGAAACTACCCATAATAAAGCTATATACGTATTCAGAAAGCATTGAGAACATTTCAACCAATCATATTGAGAACTAGGCGTGTCAATAAGATGTCATGCGCCTCATACTTATGGTAACTAAGCACTGTTACTAGGGACTCACTCATAACCCATATCAAAATATCGCTATTGTGCCCAATAGCCTGCACAGTATTCAAGAACAATCTAACAAAAGAAAACACCCCTTAATGCTCAATCAAATATCCCAGTGTCAGCACCTAAATAATTTGCCGTATGGATCGTCTGATCACAAATATCAGTTAGTAGCAAAGGCAAAATAGAGCCAATTCCTACACTCCCCGATGTATGATTGGACATTTAAGTCCAAAAGTGGGCGTTGACAACATGGTTGTCACGGCAACCGTGTGTAAACACCTAAACAACTCACCATATGTATCGTTCGATCACAAGTGTCAGTTAGTAATAAAAGCAAGATTGGAATAATATCAACCACCAGTTATATGATTGGACACTAGGTCCCAAAGTGGGCGTGGGCAACATGCGTATCACGACAACTGTATATATGCATAAACATAAAGCTTAAACAGCTGATCACCATCGACCCTATTCTCAAAAGAATTTTTACTAGGACGAATCGAAGCTGCGCTAAACCGCTGTAAACCACAAATACTGATTGAAAGAAAGACTATACACATGAGGCAGATCCCCAATAGAATACATAGATTTCTCACCACTGAAAACTATAAGGCTGCAAGACAAGATAGAAACATAAAACATGGAAAAAAATAAACCGGTCAGAGCAAAGTCTATCGGAGGCTGAAATAGAAAACAGAATTTATGCTTACCTGATAAATTACTTTCTCCAACGGTGTGTCCGGTCCACGGCGTCATCCTTACTTGTGGGATATTCTCTTCCCCAACAGGAAATGGCAAAGAGCCCAGCAAAGCTGGTCACATGATCCCTCCTAGGCTCCGCCTACCCCAGTCATTCGACCGACGTAAAGGAGGAATATGCATAGGAGAAATCATATGATACCGTGGTGACTGTAGTTAGAGAAAATAATTCATCAGACCTGATTAAAAAAAACAGGGCGGGCCGTGGACCGGACACAACGTTGGAGAAAGTAATTTATCAGGTAAGCATAAATTCTGTTTTCTCCAACATAGGTGTGTCTGGTCCACGGCGTCATCCTTACTTGTGGGAACCAATACCAAAGCTTTAGGACACGGATGATGGGAGGGAGCAAATCAGGTCACCTAGATGGAAGGCACCACGGCTTGCAAAACCTTTCTCCCAAAAATAGCCTCAGAAGAAGCAAAAGTATCAAATTTGTAAAATTTGGTAAAAGTGTGCAGTGAAGACCAAGTCGCTGCCTTACATATCTGATCAACAGAAGCCTCGTTCTTGAAGGCCCATGTGGAAGCCACAGCCCTAGTGGAGTGAGCTGTGATTCTTTCAGGAGGCTGCCGTCCGGCAGTCTCATAAGCCAATCGGATGATGCTTTTAAGCCAAAAAGAGAGAGAGGTAGAAGTTGCTTTTTGACCTCTCCTTTTACCAGAATAAACAACAAACAAAGAAGATGTTTGTCTGAAATCCTTTGTAGCCTCTAAATAGAATTTTAGAGCACGAACAACATCCAAATTGTGTAACAAACGTTCCTTCTTTGAAACTGGATTCGGACACAAAGAAGGCACAACTATCTCCTGGTTAATGTTTTTGTTAGAAACAACTTTCGGAAGAAAACCAGGTTTAGTACGCAAAACCACCTTATCTGCATGGAACACCAGATAAGGAGGAGAACACTGCAGAGCAGATAACTCTGAAACTCTTCTAGCAGAAGAAATTGCAACCAAAAACAAAACTTTCCAAGATAGTAACTTAATATCTACGGAATGTAAGGGTTCAAACGGAACCCCTTGAAGAACTGAAAGAACTAAATTGAGACTCCAAGGAGGAGTCAAAGGTTTGTAAACAGGCTTGATTCTAACCAGAGCCTGAACAAAAGCTTCAACATCTGGCACAGCCGCCAGTTTTTTGTGAAGTAAAACAGATAAAGCAGAAATCTGTCCCTTCAAAGAACTTGCAGATAATCCTTTCTCCAAACCCTCCTGTAGAAAGGATAGAATCTTAGGAATTTTTATCTTGTTCCATGGGAATCCTTTAGATTCACACCAACAAATATATTTTTTCCATATTTTATGGTAAATTTTCCTAGTTACAGGCTTTCTAGCCTGAACAAGAGTATCAATGACAGAATCTGAAAACCCACGCTTTGATAAAATCAAGCGTTCAATCTCAGAGCAGTCAGTTGGAGTGAAGCCAGATTCGGATGTTCGAATGGACCTTTAACAAGAAGGTCCTGTCTCAAAGGTAGCTTCCATGGTGGAGCCGATGACATATTCACCAGGTCTGCATACCAAGTTCTGCGTGGCCACGCAGGAGCTATCAAGATCACCGAAGCCCTCTCCTGATTGATCCTGGCTACCAGCCTGGGAATGAGAGGGAACGGTGGGAATACATAAGCTAGGTTGAAGGTCCAAGGCGCTATCAGTGCATCTACTAGAGTCGCCCTGGGATCCCTGGATCTGGACCCGTAGCAAGGAACCTTGAAGTTCTGACGAGACGCCATCAGGTCCATGTCTGGAATGCCCCATAATTGAGTTATTTGGGCAAAGATTTCCGGATGGAGTCCCCACTCCCCCGGATGGAAAGTCTGACTCCTCAGAAAATCCGCTTCCCAATTTTCCACTCCTGGGATGTGGATTGCAGACAAGTGGCAGGAGTGATTCTCCGCCCATTGAATTATTTTGGTCACTTCCTCCATCGCCAGGGAACTCCTTGTTCCCCCCTGATGGTTGATATATGCAACAGTCGTCATGTTGTCTGATTGAAACCTTATGAATTTGGCCTTTGCTAGTTGAGGCCAAGCTTTGAGAGCATTGAATATCGCTCGCAGTTCCAGAATGTTTATCGGGAGAAGAGATTCTTCCCGAGACCATAGACCCTGAGCTTTCAGGGGTTCCCAGACCGCGCCCCAGCCCACCAGACTGGCGTCGGTCGTGACAATGACCCACTCTGGTCTGCGGAAGCTCATTCCCTGTGACAGGTTGTCCAGGTTCAGCCACCAACGGAGTGAATCTCTGGTTCTTTGATCTACTTGGATCGTCGGAGATAAGTCTGTATAATCCCCATTCCACTGTCTGAGCATGCACAGTTGTAATGGTCTTAGATGAATTTGTGCAAAAGGAACTATGTCCATTGCCGCAACCATCAAACCTATTACTTCCATGCACTGCGCTATGGAAGGAAGAAGAACAGAATGAAGTACTTGACAAGAGCTTAGAAGTTTTGATTTTCTGGCCTCTGTCAGAAAAATCTTCATTTCTAAGGAGTCTATTATTGTTCCCAAGAAGGGAACTCTTGTTGACGGGGACAGAGAACTTTTTTCTATGTTCACTTTCCACCCGTGAGATCTGAGAAAGGCTAGGACAATGTCCGTATGAGCCTTTGCTTTTGACAGAGACGACGCTTGAATCAGTATGTCGTCCAAGTAAGGTACTACTGCAATGCCCCTTGGTCTTAGCACCGCTAGAAGGGACCCTAGTACCTTTGTGAAAATCCTTGGAGCAGTGGCTAATCCGAATGCAAGTGCCACAAACTGGTAATGCTTGTCCAGAAAGGCGAACCTTAGGAACCGATGATGTTCCTTGTGGATAGGAATATGTAGATACGCATCCTTTAAATCCACCGTGGTCATGAATTGACCTTCCTGGATGGTAGGAAGAATTGTTCGAATGGTTTCCATCTTGAACGATGGAACCCTGAGAAATTTGTTTAGAATCTTGAGATCTAAAATTGGTCTGAATGTTCCTTCTTTTTTGGGAACTATGAACAGATTGGAGTAAAACCCCATCCCTTGTTCTCCTAATGGAACAGGATGAATCACTCCCATTCTTAACAGGTCTTCTACACAATGTAAGAATGCCTGTCTTTTTATTTGGTTTGAAGACAATTGAGACCTGTGGAACCTCCCCCTTGGGGGTAGTTCCTTGAATTCCAGGAGATAACCTTGAGAAACTATTTCTAGCGCCCAAGGATCCTGAACATCTCTTGCCCAAGCCTGAGCAAAGAGAGAGAGTCTGCCCCCCACCAGATCCGGTCCCGGATCGGGGGCCAACACTTCATGCTGTTTTAGAAGCAGTGGCAGGTTTCTTGGCCTGCTTACCCTTGTTCCAGCCTTGCATCGGTCTCCAGGCTGGTTTGGTTTGAGAACTATTACCCTCTTGCTTAGAGGGTGTAGAATTTGAGGCTGGTCCGTTTCTGCGAAAGGGACGAAAATTTGGCTTATTTTTAGCCTTAAAAGACCTATCCTGAGGAAGGGCGTGGCCCTTTCCCCCAGTGATGTATGAAATAATCTCTTTCAAGTCAGGGCCAAACAGCGTTTTACCTTTGAAAGGGATGTTAAGCAATTTGTTCTTGGAGGACACATCCGCTGACCAAGACTTTAGCCAAAGCGCTCTGCGCGCCACAATAGCAAAACCTGAATTTTTCGCCGCTAATCTAGCTAATTGCAAAGTGGCGTCTAAGATAAAAGAGTTAGCCAATTTAAGTGCTTGAACTCTGTCCATAACCTCCTCATACGAAGAGTCTTTATTTAGCGACTTTTCTAGTTCTTCGAACCAGAAACACGCTGCTGTAGTGACAGGAACAATGCATGAAATTGGTTGTAGAAGGTAACCTTGCTGAACAAACATCTTTTTAAGCAAACCCTCTAATTTTTTATCCATAGGATCTTTGAAAGCACAACTATCTTCTATAGGGATAGTAGTGCGTTTGTTTAGAGTAGAAACCGCCCCCTCGACCTTGGGGACTGTCTGCCATAAGTCCTTTCTGGGGTCGACCATAGGAAATAATTTCTTAAATATAGGGGGAGGAACAAAAAGGTATGCCGGGCCTTTCCCATTCCTTATTTACAATGTCCGCCACCCGCTTGGGTATAGGAAAAGCATCGGGGGGGCACCGGGACCTCTAGGAACTTGTCCATCTTACATAATTTCTCTGGAATGACCAAATTGTCACAATCATCCAGAGTAGATAACACCTCCTTAAGCAGAGCGCGGAGATGTTCTAATTTAAATTTAAAAGTAATAACATCAGGTTCAGCTTGTTGAGAAATTTTTCCTGAATCTGAAATTTCTCCCTCAGACAAAACCTCCCTCCTGGCCCCTTCAGATTGGTGTGAGGGTATGTCAGAACCATTATCATCAGCGTCCTCATGCTCTTCAGTATCTAAAACAGAGCAATCGCGCTTTCTCTGATAAGTGGGCATTTTGGACAAAATGTTTTTAATAGAATTATCCATTACAGCCGTTAATTGTTGCATAGTAAGAAGGATTGGCGCACTAGATGTACTAGGGGCCTCTTGTGTGGGCAAGACTGGTGTAGACACAGAAGGGGATGATGCAGTACCATGCTTACTCCCCTCGCTTGAGGAATCATTTTGGGCAACATCATTATCAGTGGCATCATTGTCCCTACTTTGTTTGGACACTATGTCACATTCATCACATATATTTAAATGGGGAGGAACCTTGGCTTCCAAACATACAGAACATCGTCTATCTGATGGTTCAGACATGTTAACAGGCATAAACTTGATAACAAAGCACAAAAAACGTTTTAAAATAAAACCGTTACGGTCACTTTAAATTTTAAACTGAACACACTTTATTACTGAATATGTGAAAAAGTATGAAGGAATTGTTCAAAATTCACCAAAATTTCACCACAGTGTCTTAAAGCCTTAAAAGTATTGCACACCAAATTTGAAAGCTTTAACTCTTAAAATAACGGAACCGGAGCCGTTTTTACATTTAACCCCTATACAGTCCCTGGTATCTGCTTTGCTGAGACCCAACCAAGCCCAGAGGGGAATACGATACCAAATGACGCCTTCAATAAGCTTTTTCAGTGGTTCTTAGCTCCTCACACATGCATCTGCATGCCTTGCTTTCCAAAAACAACTGCGCATTAGTGGCGCGAAAATGAGGCTCTGCCTATGACTAGAAAAGGCCCCCAGTGAAAAAGGTGTCCAATACAGTGCCTGCCGTTTTTTTAATACATCCCCAAGATTAAAAGAACTATTTATAGTTATAATCCACTAAATATACTTATAAAGTAATCGTTTTAGCCCAGAAAAATGTCTACCAGTCTTTAAAGCCCTTGTAAAGCCCTTTATTCTTATACTAAACTAAGAAAATGGCTTACCGGTTCCCATAGGGAAAATGACAGCTTCCAGCATTACCAAGTCTTGTTAGAAATGTGTCATACCTCAAGCAGCAAAGTCTGCCCACTGTTTCCCCCAACTGAAGTTAATTCATCTCAACAGTCCTGTGTGGAAACAGCCATCGATTTTAGTAACGGTTGCTAAAATCATTTTCCTCTTACAAACAGAAATCTTCATCTCTTTTCTGTTTCAGAGTAAATAGTACATACCAGCACTATTTTAAAATAACAAACTCTTGATTGAAGAATAAAAACTACATTTAAACACCAAAAAACTCTTAACCATCTCCGTGGAGATGTTGCCTGTGCAACGGCAAAGAGAATGACTGGGGTAGGCGGAGCCTAGGAGGGATCATGTGACCAGCTTTGCTGGGCTCTTTGCCATTTCCTGTTGGGGAAGAGAATATCCCACAAGTAAGGATGACGCCGTGGACCGGACACACCTATGTTGGAGAAATAGGTGTGCCTATTATAGGCGACGATAACCATACTGAAGTATTATAATAAAGCAAAAACAAATACATGCATAACAAACATGCCCTGATCAAAACCACACAGGGTATGGATCGTCATAGATGAGGCACCAATTATTCAGAACAGCACTATATTAAACTATACCCACAGAAAGCACCCCATCTGGACAGTGCACAAACTCACAATCAAAAGGATAATTAGCCTACAATCAACTCAAAAATATACAAACAAAATATTGACTTCAAAGAAAGAGAAAAATATTTAGTATCCCAAAAACAAAGGAAAAAAACTGAATTTATGCTTACCTGATAAATTACTTTCTCCAACGGTGTGTCCGGTCCACAGCGTCATCCATTACTTGTGGGATATTCTCCTCCCCCACAGGGAAAGGCAAGGAGAGCACACAGCAAGAGCTGTCCATATAGTCCCTCCCAGGCTCCGCCCCCCAGTCATTCGACCGACGGTTAGGAGAAAAAAAGGAGAAACTATAGGGTGCCGTGGTGACTGTAGTGTATAGAGAGAGAAATTTTTCAAACCTGATTAAAAAACCAGGGCGGGCCGTGGACCGGACACACCGTTGGAGAAAGTAATTTATCAGGTAAGCATAAATTCTGTTTTCTCCAACATTGGTGTGTCCGGTCCACGGCGTCATCCATTACTTGTGGGAACCAATACCAAAGCTTTAGGACACGGATGAAGGGAGGGAGCAAATCAGGTTACCTAAACAGAAGGCACCACGGCTTGCAAAATCTTTCTCCCAAAAATAGCCTCCGAAGAAGCAAAAAGTATCAAATTTGTAGAATTTGGCAAAAGTGTGCAGAGAAGACCAAGTTGCTGCCTCACATATCTGATCAACAGAAGCCTCGTTCTTGAAGGCCCATGTGGAAGCCACAGCCCTAGTAGAGTGAGCTGTGATTCGTTCAGGAGGCTGCCGTCCGGCAGTCTCATAAGCCAATCGGATAATGCTTTTCAGCCAGAAAGAAAGAGAGGTAGCAGTATCTTTTTGTCCTCTCCTCTTACCAGAATAAACGACAAACAAAAAAGTTTTGTCTGAAATCCTTTGTTGCTTCTAAATAGAACTTTAAAGCACGGACTACATCTAAATGGTGTAACAAATGTTCCTTCTTTGAAACTGGATTCGGACACAAAGAAGGGACAACTATTTCCTGGTTAATATTCTTGTTGGAAACAACTTTTGGAAGAAAACCAGGCTTGGTACGCAAAACAACCTTATCTGAATGGAACACCAGATAGGGTGGATCACACTGCAAAGCAGATAGTTCAGAAACTCTTCTAGCAGAAGAAATAGCAACCAAAAACAGAACTTTCCAAGATAGTAACTTGATATCTATGGAATGTAAGGGTTCAAATGGAACCCCTTGAAGAACTGAAAAAACTAAATTTAGACTCCAGGGAGGAGTCAAAGGTCTGTAAACAGGTTTGATTCTGACCAAAGCCTGTACAAAAGCTTGTACATCTGGCACAGCTGCCAGTCGTCTGTGTAACAAGACAGATAAAGCAGATCTCTGTCCTTTTAGAGAACTCGCTGACAATCCCTTATCCAAACCTTCTTGTTAGAAAGGAGAGGATCCTGGGAATATTAATCCATGAGAATCCCTTGGATTCACACCAACAGATATATCCTTTCCATATTTTATGTAAATCCTTCTAGTCACAGGTTTTCTGGCTTGGACCAGAGTATCTATCACTGAATCTGAAAACCCGCGCTTGGATAAAATCAAGCATTCAATTTCCAAGCAGTCAGCTGGAGAGAAACTAGATTTGGATGTTCGAATGGACCTTGCACTAGAAGATCCTGTCTCAAAGGTAGCTTCCATGGTGGAGCCGATGACATATTCACCAGGTCTGCATACCAAGTCCTGCGTGGCCACGCAGGAGCTATCAGAATCACTGAGGCCTTCTCCTGTTTGATCCTGGCTACAAGCCTGGGAAGGAGAGGGAACGGTGGAAATGCATAAACTAGGTTGAACGACCAAGGCGTCACTAATGCATCCACTAGAGTCGCCTTGGGATCCCTGGATCTGGACCCGTAGCAAGGAACCTTGAAGTTCTGACGAGACGCCATCAGATCCATGTCTGGAATGTCCCATAATTGAGCCACAAACTCCTCACATCCCCGAGGAGATGCTACTTGTTCAGAGCGGCAAGGAGAATGACTGGGGGGGCGGAGCCTGGGAGAGACTATATGGACAGCTCTTGCTGTGTGCTCTCCTTGCCTTTCCCTGTGGGGGAGGAGAATATCCCACAAATAATGGATGACGCTGTGGACCGGACACACCAATGTTGGAGAAACTATAAACCATCATCAATGGTAATTGTGATTTATCATTGTCATAGATAAAACCATTTAACAACAGTGACACCTATGCACAAAACAATAATTAAAAATAAAAATAATAATAATAAAAGTCAAAGCTACCATTTAGAGTTAGCACCAACCGTTCATAGAACCATGGCAGCCCCCAAGACTAAACTTAAAATGGGTGGGATCAATGTCCCTATCTTCAATATCAAATTGCAAGATACCCCAAGATGGGCACTGATCACTCCCTGAGAGTAAGTTATAGGGTACAAAAATTGTGAATAAAACCTAAAATACTATTGGTCTAAAAATTGAAGATTAAAAACAACACAATGTTGACAGACAATATAGGACAAAGTTGAACCCTGCACGAAATATGCTAGTATATATACACAATCTCTTTATCATGGAGGATAATCATAATATCTATGAAACGTAATTAAACCAAATAGTCTAGAATAAATCCAGACTCTCATAATATCAGGCATCATGAACTCTCAACATAAAGTTCAACAGAGAAAGAGAAGATCGCGGGAGAATCCCTAGAAACAAAAAGGTTATATTACAATTGGAAGGCCCTAGGCCAACAAGAGGGACGCCCCCCTTTTTGGACCACAGCAATCAGTGTATAAATGGATAATGAACTCTCATACTGCAATGGGGAAATCCTTACAAATAGCACTGCCATGCAGTATGTACATTAAGTCCCCTGGGATTCAAAGTTCCTAGTTCATAGATCCATCTCGACTCCTTCTGCAGGAGTAACTTCGCTCGGTCGCCACCACTAGATGGATCTATGAACTTTGAATCCCAGGGGACTTAATGTACATACTGGATGGCAGTGCTATTTGTAAGGATTTCCCCATTGCAGTATGAGAGTTCACTATCCATTTATACACTGATTGCTGTGGTCCAAAAAGGGGGGCATCCCTCTTGTTGGCCTAGGGCCTTCCAATTGTAATATAACCACTCTTTGTTTCAAGGGGTTCTTCCGCAATCTTCTCTTTCCCTGTTGAACTTTATGTTGAGAGTTCATGATGCCTGATATTATGAGAGTCTAGATTTATTCTAGACTATTTGGTTTAATTATGTTTCATAGATATTATGATTATCCTCCATGATAAAGAGATTGTATATATACTAGCATATTTCGTGCAGGGTTCAACTTTGTCCTGAAGAAGGGGTGAATGCCCCGAAACGTCACTGCCTAATAAATAGTGTGCTGTGCTTAAATCCAGTGAGTGCTTATTACTTGTCCTTATTGAATATTATGTTAAGCGACTTTTAGAAAATTAACCAGAGATCGGATGTAGCAATAACCAGTCACTTGTAATGGTTGGTTATTTATGGAGCGCCCGCAAAACGAGGAAATTTGCCCGTTTGTGGGCACACGATAATTTAGCACGCCACTCGTAATCTAGCCCTTACTCTAGTGCCCTGATCTTAGTTTTAAGTAAAGAAAGTAGATTATAGTCCATTCCTATGTCTATACTTTCACATTGGTAATACAGATTAATTCATTTTATGTCATCAGATGACCATTTTATATATGTATCAAGATGATATTAATTATTTTCTTTCCAACTAAAACTTGGATTACAACTTGTTTGGATTCCTTACTTTTAAAAAGACTACTGAAGCCTACGTTTAAAGCACATCAGAAAAATAGAATACATCTGCTGTCCGCTGCATGCAGCCTTAGATCCTTTGACAGAGTATTTGAGTATTGTATTATTTAAAGGGGCAGTCTACTCCAGAATTTTAATTTTTTAAAAAGATAATCCCTTTATTACCCATTCCCCAGTTTTGCATAAACAACACAGTTATATTAATATACGTGAATACTGCCCCCTTATTTCAGATCTTTTGACAGACTTATTTTTGACAATCATTAATAACTCCATGGAAGTGAGCACAATGTCTATATGGCACACATGAACTAATGCCCTGCAGCTGTGAAAACCTGTCAAATGCATTCAGATAAGAGATAGCCTTCAGGGGCTTAGAAATGAGCAAAAGGAGCCTACCTAGGATTAGCTTTCAACTAAGAATAGCAAGAGAACAAAGCAAATTTGATGATAAAAGTAAATTGGGAAGTTGTTTAAAATATCATGCCCTATCTGAATTATGAAAGTTTAATTTTGACTAGACTGTCCCTTTAACCTAGTGGAAGATCTATTTATCCATGGTGTTTGGAGTAACACAAGAGGAAGTTAGCAGTGTTTTCTTACCCTTGAGTAACCCTTTTGGGCTTGCTTATCAACAAAACCTGAGATGTATTGTTTATTAGGTTTGAGCCCCCCCTTTTTGTGTCCATTTTATTTTTAGTTTATTCCCTAAAGTTAGCTTGGCAGAGGAATTCTGCCACCTAGCCCACATAGTAAAAAGC